>NW_024583108.1:109128-133324 GCF_018398535.1 Haplochromis burtoni | reverse complement strand
GTGTATCCATATAAATGGCCCACCCTGTAGAATAAAAAAGGTGGCATTGATGAAGAGTTTGACAAATGAGCGTTGCTTTTTCTCTTGATTTAAGTCAGCCGGAAAGGGTGTTGTGACAAGTCTCACCAAACTTGCTAGGAAATGATTAAACTGGAGACTTGTTTTTCCCCTTTTCCTGTTGAAAACTAATGGCATATGACAGGATGTGTTAGCAGTGCTGTCTGCCCTTCCACATCTCTTTCAGTTAATTTTTCTCTGCCCGACTACTACTTAAGATCCCATTACAACTCGAAAACACCACTTTATGCTTGTTTCTGGCACTTTAGTTTATTCTCATTTCAGACTTTTTTGTCCAGACACACAGACACACAAGCACTTGTGCACACAACACCACTGGTCCTGTCCGCCTAATGATGGTCCATTTCTAGTGGATGGGTGAGCCCTCTCCTTCACTTCCTGTTTTGATCTGGCCTCTGATAGGTTGAAGGTCATGCCAGATATGATGCGGGATTGTTTGTTTACTCCTAGCGGGGGAGATGGATCTAGTCCTCTGAGAGCAGGACCTCATTATGGGAACATATGAGAGAGCCACAGAGGAGCAGGAGATGAAGGGGAACAGAAACAGGTAGGGAGGAAAACACTAAAGTGCCAGAGTACAGGAAAAATGGATGATAACAGAAAGCTGTGGAAGAGGGAAGACATGCACGATGAAAGGATGAAAAAGGTGGATGGAAAGGGAATAATGATGTGAGAGAAGAAGTGGCAGACTTGACACAGCCAGCTTTTAGAGGAGAAAGTCAAGAAAGTGGTTGAGGTTGAAAACTATGACTTTGTTGCTCTGATCTGAGATGAAAGTAAAGTCAGAAAAAGAGGAAGGAAAACACAAGAGAAACAAGGACTGATGAAAAGAAACAAAGGGAATGAGGAGTGGCTAACGGGAGACGGCACTAATGATACCACATTCAGTGTCACAGCCCGAAATATAAACAACAAGCACACATAATAAAGCAGAAGCCTTGAACTTCACAACAATTTAATTGGAATAGCTGGATACTACAAGTGTGTGGGTGGCTGTTTTTTTCTATGATCTATCCTTTTCTCAATCATGCTTCCACTAGTGTTTCACTGTGCATTTATTAACATATCTGTTAATAACAGACTTTTTGATTCGGATCAGAAACCTTTTAAAGCACCAGTTAACAAAAATGACTCTTTACGTGAATCACACATATTTATGTGGACTTCAGTTTCCTCTCTGATTAAGGAAAGCACGAGAGATGAGAAGAAGTAATGAAGAGAAGATGAGGCAGAGACTTGCGCGCTGGGAATCTATCAGAGGCCAGTGGGGCACAGAGCCTCCAAGTTGCTGGGGTCTCCAAGGCGATTCTGCAGTCTGTATACAGCAAGCAGTAAAGTGAACAGTATTTATTTCAGGGAATCTTCACTGCAGTAATGGTGGATACACACGCAAGACTTGAACATTTCGGTTACTAATTAATTCCTAAGATAGCACAACAGAAAAGAAGTTTTCTGTATCATACTTCTGAAAAAAATCTTTTCATAAAACTGTAAAGATGTCTTTTTTCATCCTCCATCTCTAAATGTACCAGCTAACGGTCATGTAGTTTAGATCTATATTAAGGATACATGCTTGGTGCTAATGGATATTTTTTCTGAGATAAATAAATAGTAGGTGTGTTAACATGTTCCACTGGTTTGCGTTGAAGTGGGATGATTTGAACCTTTGATATGTCATCTCTGTGAATGTGACGAGGAGCGCACACCTTCAAGAATCACATCTTAAGTACAGACACAAGAAGCTTCTAGAAGGAGATGCTTGTATGAATCTGTTTACCATTGCTTTTGTACATTTTCTTTGTTTTTTGTGTTTAGATCACATCAGATGTAGTCCTGGCATCTCTTTTGAAGTTTTGAGGATGTGAAAAAATCCTATGCATAATTATTTGTTATCGGAACTATTTACTTCTAATGATCAGTGTGGATGGCCATTTATTTTGTTGTTCAAAGAGACACTGTGGCAAGCAAGGCTTGGACTGATTGGCCAGTAAATTCTAAATATGAAGATCAATGAAAACATTGAATGAATATTATCATTATTCATTATTTATTTTTTATTATTCATAATTTTTTTTTTTTGAGGACTGAACAGCAGTGCAATATATACACAGAGTGAGAGAGAGAGAGAGAGAGAGAGAGAGAGCAGTTGTAAAGCTTGGTATTAACTAAACCATCTTGCAGCCACACAACACAAAGGCCAATAAAGTCTTTCTAGGCTCAGATTATGAACCATAATTGGATTGTATAATAATCCGATTTTCTGGATTATTGTATGCCAGTAGGGTGATGGGTAGGAATGTAAATCTTTGGTGCTGTCGTACCTGATAAATATGTTTTGTGCAATAGTTTGTGATTATTACATGATAACAACTGCAACGATTTTTCACCTAAATTGATTTGATATGTCAGTGCTTCATTACTCAGACCGAAGATTGTTTTCTTCAGGGCTGTAGTAAAATGTTACTTTATCGACTCTGCAGGTGCTTCTATCATTCTTCATTCTTTGACAGCACAGAAAAAAAACTGACAACCTCGAGTTGTTCACCTGGCATAATGAACGCCATTATAAATTTTTCTTTGAGATTATTTTCATCAAAAGCTGGTGTGCAATAAACATATTTCCTGCTCATACTTCACTGAATCAATCCGATAGCCACGTCGTCAAACTGTTGCTGAAATTAAATTACATTAAATACGGTTTACCTTAAGATGAGAATGAATCAACTTATTTTAGATGTGTCTGGAATCTTATTAACAAGCAGATGGGCAAAGGTATATGCTGTGCATCATAATGTAGTATGAAAACAGCCCTTTGCTGATTATCCTATAGCCTAGAACCATTTGTAAGGCTATATTTTTTTCTCTTCATTGCCATGGCCTTGGTTTAGAAATTAAATACCTTATACTGCCTAACACATAAAATACACAACTGCTTTTTCCGCATCAGCAATAAAACCATGAAAACAAAGTTGGATACAGACATTGTCATGTCAGCCAAATGCCACAAGTAGCTCTCAGTCACTCTATAAAGCAAGAGCTACTGTTGCAAGAGTATCAGTTTTCTGTACTTAATATCAGCACTAGTTACTTTTGCTTCATTCAGTCGTCTTCTTTTTCTTTCAGCTGCTCCTTTTAATGGGGTCGGCACAGCAGATCATCTGCCTCCATCTCACCCTATCCCTTGCATCCTCCTCTGACACACCAACCCTCTGCGTGTCCTCCTCCGTTACATCCACAAGCGTTATTTGAGGTCTTTTCCTCCTTCCGGTGGCTCCATGTTCAACACTGCTGTGTTTCATTCTTTACAAAATGAAAATGTGTTGATGTTTTCACACAACACATTGGGCAAAGGAATTTAGTATCTTGTTTTATTTACTTATTTAACAACAAATAAACAAAGAAGCTACCATACAAGTATGTTACGTGGTTGGTCACCTTTGTTTTCATCAAAAAACTGATTTTATTTTTTTCAAAAAGAGAAATATGGTTTTTGAAAAGGTATGATGAATTATTGCAGCCTTTTGAAATACATGAAAATATTGCACTACATTGTGTTGGCATAATCAGATCTCTCCTCAATATGATGCATGAACACTCATTGGCTACTTTATTGGATACACTTCGCTGGTACCCTTTTGGCTTTAGACCTGCCGTAATGCCTTAATACTTTGTGGAGCTGGAAACATTCCATGATATTCCAAACATTGACCTGACAGCATGCAGTTGCTGCAGATTTTTTGACTGCACATCAATGATGCAATCTCCCATTCTTCCACATCCCAAAAGTGCTCTACGGGATTGGGATCTGGCACCTGTGGAGGCCATTTGAGTGCAGTGTACTCATTGCCATGTTCAAGAAAGCAGTGTGAGTTGATATGAGCTTTGTGACATTGCACGTTATCCTGCTGGAAGCAGCCATTAGAAGATTGGTGGTACACTGTAGTCATGTACACTGGATCTATGCTTTCATGACATTTACAATTTGGTCCTACCATCCAAATGTTGCAGAAGAAGTCACATCTCATCAAACAAGTCCTCTGCATTCCACTTTGACGAGCCTGTGCGAAATGTAGACTCAGTTTCCTGTTCTTAACTGACAGGAGTGACACCCTGTGTAGTCGTCATCTGCTACTTCATTGGCTTATAGGTTTGACATGCTGTGTATTCATAGATGCTTTTCCGCATACCTTGCTTGTAATATAGTAAGTGGTTATTTGAGTTGTTCTTGGCTTCTTATCAGCTCAAAGCAGTTGGCCATTTTCTTCTGACCTTTGGCATCATTTTATTTGGTTAATCTAAAAGGATGATATGTACATTAAAAGATAATTACAACCTTCCACATCTCGTAGCAAGTTTTACCCAATCACCAAAACTATTAGAAAGAAACATGCAATAACTATGATTTATTAGCATATAATTACTATTTTTTCAGGACTAGATGTTGTGATTACACAAAGGGCTTTGTGTTGGGTTTGTTTAAAAGAAAAAAAAATGTAATCTACAACTAACAATTTGCACATTCCACCAAAGCAATGCTACTGTCTATAAAACCAAGCGTTTTAAAATGACAGACTGTAGAGTCACCATTGTGACTTGGGCACCATGATCTTATTATCAGCCCCCATAAAGAGCTTGTTTCTTGCTTGTTAGAAAGACATTATTACATCTAAATGATCATTGCCCATACAGGCTACTCTGGCCCTAGTTAGCGACCAAGAGAAATAAGAGGGCACATGACAAAACAGATAAGAGTGGATGTAATGGAGAGAAAACCACACAGGATAATGGATAAAATATCCACACGCAGACCGAAAAATATGTGTCGCAGGGGTGAGACGGGTTAAAGGGCAGAAAATGAGCTGGCATAAGAAAAAGGAGGAGTGTTCAAATATGCAAAAAATACCATAAAATTCAGAGACTGAAGCTAAAAAACAGAGCAAGTCAAAAACCACCAATCACTTGGTGACATTCTGTGTTTAAAGGACAAACGTTTTATATATATATTGTTTTAAAAAGGCCAATAAGGAAAAATGCACAAGAGCAAAGTAAAACATATGTACATGAAGAAGCTAGATTAAAAGAACGGGAGGCAGAAGGAGAGGCTCGCAACCACTAATCCCGACAGAAAAACATTCTGATTAGACTTATCCTTTTCTCTGAGGATTTGAAGCTTTGATAAAACCTTCACCCCAAACCAAAATCAATTTAGTCAGGGTGTAGCGTTCACAAGCAATATCCTCCTTTTCTCCACTATAGACAAAGCTCTGAGTGAAACCCGGTAAAATGAGCAAGTATTTTTGTTGACTCATTTTAGTAACTTTTCCTTTTTTCTCCTAAAAAAAGACTTAATTCTATGAGCCCGATTAGAGCGCGTCCAAACATTGGAACCTAAAGCGGGCCAGTGGATATACAAATATTCACTCAGCTTCATACAGACAGAAAATATTTAATTCCAGTCAGATAGCAGTGTGCTGCACTTTGTTGTTTTCCTTTCTCTCTTTTTTCTATTTTTAATTCCTTGGGTAACAAAGGAGATCCGCTTGAAAATCTGGAGGGCCCTTAAATGCTGCGAGAGGAAGGAGACTAATCAAAACAAGCAGACCACCTCGGTGACACCCTATCAGTGATTTACACAGAAATGTCAGATGTCACTCATTTAATCAGAAAAAAGGTCTTGTTTATAATTGAGTTCTTGCTGAGACAGAGTTTGGATCATGAAGCCTTTTTTTTTTTGTTATTAGAAGTGGCTCTTTTGTTAATTTTCTAATACCATTTAATTTACAACTATCACAATGGTTTTTCGGGAGATGTCATTTGGTAATTTCTCAAACCAATGCCTATAAAGTACCATAAAGCTCATCATACATATGAGCTATGTGTATCTATTTCTTTTGGATTTCACCTCACCTAGTGTCTGTAAATGACCCAAAGCTGACCATGAGAGATTGCTGCCGGTGTATACTTAGTGTGGATGGCCTTAAGAGTTTTTTTTCTTAAGGCAGTGTGGCTGTCTGTGTGTCTATGTGTGTTTTCTCCCCTTTCACAACAAATCAACAGAGAAAAACTCATTTTTTCCCCACCCTGGCACAGTGCTGGGAGTTTGAGTGTAGTCTTAACTGTGCTTGGCAAGCAGAACACATAGCGTAGCACAAGTCCTGAGAGACCCAGCAGCCTAAGCTAATCACTGCAAAGACATGACACACACCCACACAACTCACCATGCCCACACAAATTTGCACATGTGAAATGCTGTCCTCCGTGCACAGCCATGCACGCAGGCTATTACACACGCTATTAATGGAAGGGGGTGGAGGTGGGGGGCAGATGCAGAAAAAGGAAAAAGAACACGCTTTCAACCAAATTGGATTAAGAGTGTCATCTAATATGGAACAAGCGTGAGAGGGTTCCCTTGAAACTTTGCTGTAAAGGGATATCGGCGTTGAAAAATGAGCTGCATGCTTTTTGGTTAGGAGACAATTCAGATTCCTCACGGATGGGAGAGCAAGGGGGGACGGCGGAGGGAGAGAGGCCTTAAATCCCGGGAAACGATGATCCATCTGAGCGGCCATCCAATCATGATCAGTAGCTATCCCTTGATATATACAGTCTACTTAAAAGTATATGAATAGATAAAGCATGGGACCTCTCTGTCTCTATTCTTTTGACTCTCACACTTTGTTCCTGTTTCTGTTTTTTTCTCTCCTTTGTCATTTCTCCTCTTAGCACTGGCTATGCACTTAGAATATGCAGTGCAAGCATTCTCTGCCTACCCTTTGCCTTCTCATATATTCTCCATCTGCTCATATGGACACACAGACAACCCAGTAACTCCCTGGAGTGGGCAGGACCTCAGGGGCAACTGGGGGCAATGATGGCCACTGGCATATCCATTTTACTGCCCAGGGCATGCTCATGGTAGAGAATGGCCATGTGCCCTTCACTGTGGAAACAGCTTTCAGCAAATAAGAGGAAACAATACCGAGTTATCTGGACATCAAAGACAACTAAAAAAATACCAAAAAACAAAACAAAATAAAGATGAAATACAAAATCATTGTGTGTGATCATTTAAAATAAAATAAAAAATAAATCAGTCTTTCTTTGTTAATATGCTATTTGTGTTATGGAGATGAGATATAGTGCTTAATATTTGTATGTTCACAGTAAGTATCATTCAATGGCACTATACTTAAAAGCAGATAAAACAGATAATGATGACACAGCCATTCCTGCATTCTGTATGCGGCACTCATGTTTCAGAATATCTGAGGTTAACTGTGCTACATAGGATTGAACCTATGGGGTTACGGGTACTGTGGGTGGTGAAGTGCAGAGTGAAAGCCTGTAAGTGTGTGAGCACAGCGCTGTCAACCTGTTAAAAGGTAGTGTTGTGTGTGTAGGTACGTACATGTTGTAAAGAGATGTTAAGGAGCTTGTTCCATCATGCTGATGAGCTCCTTAATGCAATGTAGTCGCGCTTTCCCGACAGACACAGGGATGCTTTCCAGAAAATCTTCTCCATTATCTCTGTATACATTAACCTTGAGCACAATGGCAGGTAAGTGAAATGTTGCACACACATACACACAATACACACAGCATACGTCCAGATGCTGATATTTGCATTATGTAAATTCTATTAAATCTGCTTTTAACCACAGAAAGTGTTTACATTAAGTACAGGACAGAACTGTATTTTGCAGTAAATGCAGACATGCACATGTTTAGACAACTATAGAGCAATATATTGATTTGTTTGTCTTGTAATATGTTAGAAAAATATCGGTGCCAAAACAATTCACCAGACATTTTATTAGGTACACCTTGGTAGTCCCAAGTTGAACCCCATTTTGCCTTTTAGAAATGCCTTAATTATTCATGACATAAGTTGTTGGAAACATGTCTCAGAGAGTTTTACTCAAAAAAGTAATGCGTTTCACAGTACATTTAAAGTAATGCAGTATATTACTGTCATAAGAGGCCAAGAATTGACCCAAAAGAGCAGACCCAAACAACTGAAAGACAGTGAAAGAACTCATTAACAGTTAAAATGGTGAAAGCGACAAAGGGCGATCTGCTGGAAGAAGGGAGAGCAAATGTTAGACCAAGCTGGTCTGGAGAACTAATACTGAATGAGGCAAGTGTTGGGAGTAGAGCTTACTTGTTACACTGTTGGAATGAGCATGGGGAAGGGTTTCTGTAGGCAGGCACGCAGAGGCTGTCAGCAGCGGAGCCCAAGTAAATGAGGTCCGAAGCAGTTGAATAGCTGGAATGAAAACCCAGGAGCAAGTGTTTGCCCGTGGCTCACTTCTTCTGGCAGGCATGATGTAATGCACAGAGATTTGTCTGGATGCAAAGGAAAGTAGGAAAGCTGAAAGCTATAAAATGCCTAAACAGAAGTCACTTGGATAAGGCCAAAGTTTTGTTAGCAGTGTTTCGCTGTTGCATTTTTTTCCCTCTTTCTCTCCACAATGTGCAGATTACTGCAGAAACTTTGCAATGCAAGTCACAACATAAATGTAATTATTGAATTTAGTACAGTAATGCATGACAATGCGTGACAAATAATAAAGAAAACTTGAAAACTTGAAACTTGACATTACTGCAATACTGATAATGTCATGCGATTACAGGAAAGCGAACACTGAATGATATGATAGTACCACAGTTGCTGCACATTTTGGCTGCTAATCAATGATGTAACTGTCCCATTCCACCCAATTCCAAAGGTGATCATTTGGATGGAGATCTGGTGACTGCACAGGTCATTTCAGTAAAATGAACTCACTATCATGTTTGAACTTGTTCAAAAAAATAGCTTTAGAGGATTTGAGTTTTGTAATGCAGCATGTTAGCCTGCGGGAAGCAACCATCAGAAGATGGGTACTCTGCGGTCACAAAGGGATGGACATGGTCAACTGCTCATTTGGTACTAAGTGGTTCAAAGTGTGCCAAGAAAATATCCTCGAGATCATTAAACCACCACCTCCATCCTGAACCAGGATGGAGGTGGTCCATATTCAAAATAATATGGATCCATGTCTCATGTTGATTCCCAGTTCTGAAATGTTGCAAGAAAAACCAAGACTTAGAACAAACCAGGCAACATCCAATTTTGTTGAGCATGGGCAAATTTTAGCTTCAGTTTCTTGTTCTTGACTGACAGAGGAAACAAGAGCATAGCTGAAAACACAAACTATCTGAATCTGTAATTCAGTGCACTTTCTGTCATTAGATGGGATTTTCTACCACACCCTTTTAAAGTGAATTCTGGATCTGTTTTCTGTTTGCTGTGTCTAAGGCAAAAAAAAAAGTATCACATTTCTTTACTTTCCATAGCACATCCCTTTTCAAATCCTTAACACTGCTGACTGCCAGATTTGCTTTTAAAGAACTGATGACGTTTTGACCAGCACTGCATATAGAGCAGTGTTTTTACAAGTAGGTCCCATTCTTTGTTCGTATTGTGCAAGAGGAGGCCAAACACACATTCAAATCCACAACTGCAATTCACTTTCCTGCCCTCAGTTTCATGCTGTCTTATTGATTGGCACTTGCCGAGTATAATGTGCCGAGAAACAAAGCAGAGCCCCCAGACTCCAATACAGATGTAAAAACTGTGTGATGTGAAATTTTCAAGGCTAATTTTGTGAGACTGATAATATACTACTGTTAAATGTCAATACTGATAAATACCAATAATGTTCACAGTGTTATATTAGTAATCAGTTTTGTAATAAAAGGAAACTGTTCTTGAAAAGCATATTATGAATGCTGGTGAGAAACTCTGATTTTAAATGTTATACTTTTTTCCAAAAACTTTTTCCAAGACTGTCATTTAGGGCCAAGAGATAAAAATATGCTAACAACATGTTGATTCCATGGTTCAGTAATGCATGGATGTACTAAAGCTGTTTTCACTACACTAGTTTTGGTGTTGTGGAAGACAAGCAGCTAGCAAAGGACAAACAACATTCTCAGTTTGGTGTTATGTTCCTTTTTAATGCATCTGTTAGCAATGAGTGGGTAGCTCTGAAAAGATTTGTAAAGCCATTCATCATCTTTGATCATTCAGGGCAGAAGGTAGGGTGGCAGACCATAATACTGCTGTTTGAGCTAAGGAAAAGGTACCAGAATATTTCATAAAAATGTTACATAATGAACTGATCCCTCAGTCAAGATTTTCTACTGTCAAGGACAAACACTGCGAGCCTGTTAATGCTTCTGTTTCAGCAGAGTGAGTGTGTGTGCCACAAAGCAGAAGAATATAGCGTGGTCCAAGGTTCACTACAGTTATGGTGTCATATTGATTAAGATGCAGTCTCTGCAGGATGAGGCATTGTGAAGGTCTCCACATACAGGTAAGCATCGCTTTTTCAAAAACAGACCAAACTGAACAAATGCGCTATAGTGTCAGGTCTTTAGTGAGTGTGTCTAAGCAGTTAAGAATTACTGTTGAATCAGATAAAATGCACTTATGCTTGCCACATGGAGATGCAAACCAATGAAAATGAGGGTTCTGAAAGATTGCAACCGATGGTAACCGCAGCGAGTTGCAATCCACTGCAATTAGGGCCTGTGGAGGTCCCCTGGGAGACACACACACTGTGTCTTCACACATTTTATTTTTTTTCGTGCCTGCAAACAAATCCAATACCATAAAATCAGCCACTTCCTTGCTGGGCGACGATTGCAGTTTTATCTGTGTTTAGGGAAAAACTGTCATACATAATACACAGTACCAGACACACAAACACACAAACGCGCACATGCCTGCAATAAAGAATTGTTTCCATTATGAGGTGTTGCTAAAGCTGCATTAGGTGCAATTGGTTTGCTGTGATGGAGAGTTGAAGGAGGGGTAAAGAAGGGTTTAAATCTGAACTGAAAACAACCTTTTATTCCTTCTGAGAATGCAGGAAACTGCATGTCTGCTTATCTGCACCATTAAAAATACTAACGAGATCAATTTTATGTGGGTTTTGGCCATTAAACAAACTTCTATATATAGTAAATAAGTGCAAGGTGGCTTTCCCACAGTGAAAGTTGCCATTTCAAGAGTCTTTTTAGTCTTTCAGGTAAATGTTAAATGACTTAAAAAATGAAAGGTTCGTACCGCTGCAGATCACACTGATTAGGCAAACTAAACCAGAAGGAGCAAACCAAAGCAACAACCAGCAGAACTGACAACGTCAGTCACAGAAAATGAAGATAAATTTGATGGGGCAAAGGAACAAGGGGACACTGCTTACACACAGAGAATTTCCCAGAGGAACCCACCGGAGGGATTAATAAAGTTCTATCTAATCTAATCTAATCTAACACAATTAGACACAGATGCACAATACTACGTAGGAGCAGTCAAACCCAAAGTACTAGATAAAACAGAAAATAGCTTAAACAATATGAAGAGAACAAAATATACAAAATATAACTTAGGAACAAGGGCAGGTCCTCGTAGTCTTTCAACTTTAAAGAAACTTTTGAAAACAACTGAACAATAAGTATTCTGTTGTCTTTAGTTTCCAAGTTCCTTGGCCACGAGGCGATGTGTTTGGCATTTTGATAAATACCACAGAGATTATTACAGCAAATGAATTGCATATGTGATTCTGAAGATGCTTTTATCCAAAGTGTTTTACATTTCAGTGAATTCAGAGATTTTCAGGATAATGGAGTGCGAACGAACTTCATAAAATGAATGATAGTCAAAGGCGTTCATGTAACTAAGATTTTTTTTTCTTTTCTTGTGGATGGAGGTGGATGTAATCTTTTGTTTAAGTAACTCAGGATGATGACCGATCACATAACTAACTGAGCTACTGTTGCTATACCTGTTTCTGTTCAAATACTCTCTATAAAATTGCGACTGTAGATTTGTTACGCTAACAAAAAACATTCTAAGATAACTTAGAAAAAATGGTTCTAAATATGATCATGATGTATGTAAGGTATATACATATACATGTGTACCAACGCACAATACGTGTGTGTCTGTGTGTGTAGCAGCACTGTTTTCTAACCACAACTTCGAGAGAAGAAAAGCAGCTACTCTTTGTTTACATGCAGCCATTAGCAATCCACGCTCCAGTGCCAACGTAAAAGAGAAGGCAATGATACGGAATTTATCCAAAGCAGGAGAGGATGGGGTTTCAATCTCCATGCATAATGTGATGTGGCATGGCCAGATTTTAGAGCCAGAGCGCTTGCAGGAAATGCTTAATTGTAAGCTCAATATGAGAGAGACGAGAAAGCCGTTTACATGTTACTTTAGAGGTGGCGTTTCCCTGAGGAGTTCTTGGAGGTAGCAGGACCCTACAGCACAGAATGAATCACTAGCTCTGTTTTCTTTAGTTAATTAGAGATGATGGACAGATGGCCTGCATATATAAGGAAAAAAAAGGGGGAAAAAAGAGATGATGGACAGATGGCCGGCATATATGTGGCAGGGACAGGTGTTAGTAGCACAACACTGCCAAATGCATGATTGTTACAATAAGAGCATGACACGTATTAGGGGGGAAAAGAAGGAAGGCAAGAAGAGGTAGCAGAGCTGAAATTTTATTATATATATGTGTGTGTGTTATATATTTGTATTGCATTGTGTTTCTTTACTGTGTGTATGACAATAAGCCGAAACTTAAAGTACTGGTCTGTCTTTGCGAGGGTAGACACAGGGCCAGTGCATACTTTGCTACTTTGATTAGCTCTTGTATTAAAAATTTTAGTTGCCAGAGTTGTCAATCAGCATAAGACTTGTGTTAAAAATACACATAAATGTGGATGTGATCGCCGTCTCTCATGTATGAATAAACATACAGGGTACAGAAGTGTGTTTGTGAATATATTATATTCCTTCCCAAAACCCCTCAAGCACAAATGCCAACTCATGCATGCTTTTTTTTTCTTTCTCTCTTCCACAAACACATAAAAAAATCTGATCTTAATTATTTTATGCTGTCATTTCAAATTGATACATTACATTGTCTGTGATGCCTAATTTTAGACTGCTCAGTTCTACAGTGGTGGTAAATAATAAAAAAGTGTTGTCGGCTAGGAAGCCCAGAGCTCATTGTGTAACAGCTGACAGTCTGGGCTGCCTAACCAAATCAGACACTAGTGAGATAGATCTGTTGACTAAATCTTTTGACAAGGGAAATGTTATGTAACTGCTTTTGACTTGTCTTTGTGTGTCTATCTTCACATATGAACCTCCATGAATAAAAGTGTTATACATATAACAATGTAAAGATCTGTTTAGGTAAATATAGCAAAGGCAAATTGTTGGCTGATTAGCAGTCACAAGCTACATCATACAAATGTCTCATACACATTACTATCTAACTTGTAAAATGTTTTTTTTTTCAACATGCTGCAACCAAGATTTTCTTTTTTCTATTTCAAAATTGCACAAGTCTTTTCATGATTAATAATATAAATTTTGCAAAGCATTAATATAAAAAATACAACAGCACAACAATACAACAGTAATGTGCAATTTAATCAACTTTTAATTTCTTTCGAGGTGTATTTTTATGAAGTCTGGCACAACATTAGTTCAGGGAGACCATTGAGTCAAGTCCAATCCCAGCATCTCTGCCAGCCCATATGAGCCAGTGGTTCAGCTGATGGTCTTCCACACATCAAATAGGTAATTCCTGCTGGGGGGACAATACTCAACCCACCTCCATTTTAGATAAACTACTCATATATCATATCACTTACACATCTAATGTCACATATGCTGTTCCCTCTATGCTTTTCTGGGTGGTAGGGTCCTGACTGAAGTTCTCATCTGTTCTGCATTATAGGAAAGAACTAGGCTCTAATTTACTGAGAACTGCAGAGTGTATAACTCTGTACTTCTGAGCTACTGTATCATAATCAAACACAAATGAATGTTTTCTGAAAAAAAAAACTGTGAACATGTATTTAACAGTTTTGTATTGTTTTACTTACTTTAATAAAGCTGAGTAGAAGAAAGTAGAAGAGTAGAAGAAAATGTTAATAACACAAACAAAGCATTTTGAAAAGTTTAACTTGCCTTTGCACAGCTCGGTGCTTGTTTGCATTTCCACTGCTCTGATGTTCTGCAATCCTTGTCAAGCTAATGGGCCACATAGGTAATAATGCAAACAGTATAGAAAAGCTATTATGAAGTACATTGAATTATAGATGTGTGCTATAATGAGTACAACAAACTATTTAAAAAGTAGCATTGTCTGGCTGTAAAAACGCATTCATTAAGTGTTCAGTGCGTGTAAGGGAATTATATCCTTCATCAAAGCCTTTCAGAAAGAAAAAACAAAAAAAACTTGATTTCTTCTCCAAAGAGAAGGGTATTTTTAAGACGCACAGTTTTTTGCTGTGTCACAGGAGAGGCTTGTATCAGGTGATTGTTCTCAAGCTTACACAGCCGTCCCCTTAACTCTACATCCAAAGCCAAATTTGTTAGTACTTATTAAACGTATCCTCAAAAGTCACATCTCTCTTGTGAATCTATGCATTTACGCATTAGAGAAACCTGCCAGGGAAGCTAGAACCTACTTGGGCACAGGAAGAACATGCAAACGTCTCACAAAAGCAACCAACCACCCAGTGAATTCTAAACCAGGACTTTCTTGCTGTGAGGGATGTGACAGAGTCAATACTTAGAATACCTCTTGATAGGAAAAATGTGAAAATGTAGTTTTCAGATTTTTTTAGTACCTGCTGTACCTATTAGTACTAAGTACAGCAGGCAGTATTTGTAGTTTTGAGTAGATTAACCAAAGAAATTGATCCTGAGATACTAACTGATACATTTATTTGATACAAGTACTGATAACAACAGTGTCCACCCCTCCCACTAGCAGCTGAACACATCAACAGCAGCAACAATGTTGTCAAAGCATCTTTAGGAACTACACCCTGGTCTTTATGACAAATTTTGTGAGGTCAGTAAAACTTCAACAAGACTGAGACTGAAGTATTAAAGAGTTACCATAAATGGTAACCTGACTGTTAGTTTCCATTTATTAGCAGTTAGCATTTACCTAACTATTAACAGTTACCTATATGAGTGAGCCATCTGTTATCAATACGATAGCAGATAGCAGATATGGGTAATAATAATATGATAACATCAATATGAAAATGATGCAGCAAATGGCTCATAGTATTAAATTTTGGCTTTTGTTTGCGCATCACCTTTTCTCTATAGTAAATGTGTACACACGTTTGCAAGAATGTGTGAGGTCTGTATATAATTTATACATCTAGCCCCAGGAGAGCTTGATTCACTCACATTAAATGGAGGGCTCAATATGTGGTGATCACACTGAAGAAGAGAATGTTCTCCTGCTGGAGGCGCATTATGCTGTGTAGCTGTAAGCTGTGTATTTATGAGTTGGCATCCTGCAAAGTTCACAAAGAGGTCAGCTTTGTGAGTAGCCAGTTTCCTTGAGACTTATTTTAACTGGTTAGCTGAAAAAAAGGATAGTATATAAATAAAATAAAAATGATTTGCCGTGTCATACTATAATGGACAGGAAGCATTTGAAGAAGAGCAAATAAAGGGAAAAGAAAGAGCAATGCAAACAAACACAATATTCTCACTTCAAACAATCTGTTTACCTTTTTCTGTTATTTTAGTGGAATAGGAGGCCATCCAAAAATACAAGAAACCAACTGATGGGGCATTACAAGTTTTAAAAAGTAAATATAGTAAAATTATAACATTAAAATTAGTTTGATAAGTATAGTTTACTTTAGTTGTATTTAGTGGATGATGATGCTGTAACTTTTGGAACTATGGTTTTCATTATCTGAGGGTTCCACAGATTAAGTATAATTTTACCACAACTAACTTTGACAAAGAAAAGTTTCAGTCTGCCTACTTTACATCATGTTTTCACTTCTACGGTGGAGTTTTAATGTTTCTACACTAAATTCATTATGATTCATTTAATTTTAATACTGACGTAAAACCATAAGTCTTTCGTTTCACACCCCTACTTAATCTTATTTATATCAGTTGTCGAGCTTTCATCTAATATTTGGATCAAAAGATGAAACCAGAACCTTTAATCGCTTAGTAATTAATGCTGAAATTCTAAATGAATAATCATGTGTGATGCCTACAAGCCTAAAGCGCCGCAGACCAACAACAAACCAATGCATAAATAATTGAATATATAATTTATAATTTAATCTATTTCACTTTTAGTTTTAGAATACTCATCTGTGCCCACATTCATTTTAGCTTAAATTAAGCACATTCTTAAAGCTTTATTTTACTAATGAATTACGGTTCACTTTTTCATATTGCTACTGGAGTTGGACCAGCCAAAATCTGCCTAGTTTTCTGTCTCTACCCATAATGGAATGCAAGCCATTAGCACCTTTCCCCAATGTCAGGAGGACAATTGTTCTTCAGTGATAACGCCATTAAAGAAAGTGTTTTAGGTAAGAGCTGTCCTCTGAACTGTCATATCTGGGACCTCGTTCAGTGAAATGTATTGTGTTTTTTTGTTCTCTCTCTCTCTTTTTTTTTTTTTTAGATATGCAAGCCTCATTTGTCTTCTGGCATAGTCTGCAACCCCTTATTAATTGACTCTTTTGTCCTGTCTACACGTCTGAGCCTCTCTGATGACCTGCTCTTCTGTTTTATGCTCGTACAATCTGTACATATTGAAAATCAAAGCCTCTCCCTGGACGTCATTTCCTGTCTTCTTTTCTTTGTTGTGTTCCTGCAGTTGTTAGAAAATAGGAATTCAGTGGTTCAAAAATAAAATTATAGCAGGTGACGGAAGCACTACTATGTCTTCTATTATGGATAATTTCACATAATGCATTTGAAAAAACTACTGCATGCACTGAAAGATTCAGAACTGATTCATCATTTACCGAAGCCTCGAGAATTAAAAAAGCTACAGTTACCATCTCTGCTAGTTCAGTCAAGTTAAAGTTTATAATTACATCTGTCCAGACATAATATTAAATGAAGACTTTAATAGGTAGTAACAAAGGTTACATATTATCAATTAATTATCTGATAAAATTTTAGTTTACTTTTATTTTTTCTTAAAATGTTGCAAATAAAAGACACAAATAATTAAAAAAACAAAAAAACATTTTTTTTTAAATCCAGTGGTTTTTAAAAAAAAAAAAAATTAACTGTATTGTCATCTCACAAAATCTTTCTTGTTGCTGCTTGAGGTTACTGGGAGTGTTTAGGTGTAATCACAGAGAACAGCTGCAACCCAAACAAACACATATATGTTTTTTTTTATTTATCTGTTTTTGTCTCTTTGCATCCAATTTTACCTAGCAACTGCCAGCAACTTCCAACAACTGCTCGCCAGCTGGTAAGGGAATGCACATGTTTCCCTGGAAAACGCTTGTTTCCAGGAGATTGCCAACCGGACTTCAGGTGACTGAGGGCAACATAACACCACCTTCATAACTTCATTTAGTTTTATTTAAAGGTCAGTGAAGCCCATGTGGAATAGTTTAATCTGTAAACCAAATGTTTGTCCTCTCGTATTTATTCAAAGGTTGCTGCATGGGCCTTTACCTTTCTCTTACGTTTGTATCAAACTAGTTATGCAATTTCTGTTGCTGCTGGTTGTTAATTCTCCTTAGTCACATAGCAGCATTGATCCACGGTTTAAGCCATTTTCTGATTCCAAGTCCCTTTGGCTTTACCTACGGCATGTTAATGTGTGTTTTAGTCCAGTGACAACCATTGCAAACACACTTAGCGCTTGGTGTGAGCATGAGTAAAGGGTTAGGCTTGACAGAGCACTAATGGAATTTTCCCATGAGTCTTTAGAAGCCTTTCATATGTCTTAATGAGAAAACACAGAGTGACTGCATAATGTGTGTGTGGCGACTGAAGTGGGGTGGGGGGCATGTGCTAAAAAAGGGCTTAGGTCTGCTCATTTGTATTTGTGTGTACATGCAATGTCACAGATACTGGTTTTGTGTGCAGGTAAGCCTCTTAGCACTTCCAAGCTAGGCCCATACTCTGTGAGGTTAACACTGTTGCTGAGAACAGTCACCATAATTATCCCAAACCTTGTCATTCCTGCCCTCCTACTGCTCCCTTAACCACCCCTCTGACTAAAATGCTTGCATTAAATTACCTAACATGTGCCTTCAAGGTATATATATTGCCTTTATTTATCATTCAGGGACCAGGGCTTACTGTTATTGATTTTACCCATGTTAATTGAGGTGAGGGGTCTTTTCTACCAATTCAGCTATTGATCTGAAATGCAATCCATCAGAAGCTTAATTAAGCAGCTAATAGAGGGAAATGCTATTGATCCCATGGTGTCAAGGTATTTTTGTGTATGTGGGAGCCAAAATACATGTATCTAGAATTAGTTATATATTGGTTCATGATATAAATGCATCATTTCATTTATTAACCCTTTAAGACCTACCATAGAACCAAGTCCGCTTATATTATATTTTTACATGGTGTGGTGCCATTTTTGGGAGCATTTCAAGTTGCTATACATCAATACAACCATTACAGCCTAAATGTTAATAATATGTCTGCATTTGGTGCATAGTAATTACATAAATTGCAAAAAAGTGCAATAAACTACAAAAAAATTGAAAATCGTTTTTGTTTTTTTAACATATATTTCTAGTTAGAGAAATTTAAGAGGCTCATCCCTCAAAACTGTAAATACAAAAAAGTTGCACAAAATAGATTCCCACCACAGGGAACTTATTTTGAGTGTCTTCATAGTTTTATTTTTGAAATACACCAACTTTTTATATACTGCAGGAAAAACGAAAATAAATATTATAATGCAAATTTGCAAAAAAACAGCATATGCATCAAAATAAACTATTTCCAGCAGTGGAATTTGAGTCCTAAGCATCCCAGAAACGACACAGAAAGTCATAAAGTCAAAGATGACTTTTAAAAACACCAGTACAGGCTCATGAGGCCCTGATGGTAAAAAACTACATTTCATCACATGACATCATTTCCGGTTTTGGGCAGGTCATGCCGGACATGCGAAAGTTCGCGCTGACATCTATTCTAACCTAGGAAGTGTTATGAACAGCTGATCAGATCGGCAAAGTGTGTTTCTGGAATATTATGTTTTTGTTGCTGCAAGCGCTTTTTATGCAGTTTTTGCAAAGCTATATGTGGAAGGAAACCGTGACCTAGGACAAGCTGATGGCATAAGATGTAAGTACAACTCCCCCGGTTTCATATGCAAAAACAAAATATTGCGCTACCTTACGTGGTTGCAGTGCTACCGGGATTTAAAAACAGTTACGCAAAACAGAGCATGCCCGCTCCAACCGGCTTTAAAGGGTTAAGTTCATGGATGGTAACTTGTTGAAGGGTCACAACATTTTAAAAGTCATGTTTATGTTTTATATTGTGAAAGGTTAATTCTGGGTAGGTTTGTTTGAACAAATACTAACACTTAAGAGACATGCGTCTTTTTGTTGAACCATGAGCTTCATGTAGGATCCCCACCAGCTGCTAATAGCTGAAGAAATAAACAAAAAGATAACACTTCATACTTGTGAATTCCACCTAGTGGGTGCATATTAAGCTGAGTTATAGCACATTAGACAAAAAATATATAAGAAATATAAAATATATAAAATACAAGTACTATGGATAATACCTACTGCAAGCATTGCTGAGACTAACCAGCTGATCTGCACTACAGCAGCGGTGATCAGTGAGATGCTTGGCAACAAGGTGAACAGCCACAAGGAGCAGTACCCTCCACGGAGAAGGGCAAGATCAAGGTAACATGGAGGGAGGTTAACCAACTATCAGAACTGCAGAAAGGTGCAATGAAGAAGGTGCCCAAGAAGTACAACAAGCTGTCCATGCCACATGCACAAGTCACCATCAAGTGCGGGCTCACCAAGGAGATGCGCTGTCCCCACTGCTGTTCTGCATAGGCCTGAACCCCCTCAGTGAGATCATTAAAAAGACTGGCTATGGATACCAACTACGGAATGGATCAATTGTCAGCCACCTCCTCTATATGGATGACGCCGAGCTGTGAACAAGAGTGAACAGGACATCGATATGCAGCAATGACATCAGAATGGAGAAGTGTAGCTGGATGATAACGAAGAGAGCGAAAGTAGTCAGAACTGAGGGCATCAACCTACCAGAAGTCAACATTCCAGACATCAAGGACAGCTACAAGTACCTGGGGATCCCAGAGGCAAATGAGAACCTGACGAGCTCTGTCCTAGGAACAGAAAAGATACTGTGCAGGATCCTTGAGGTCCCAGGCCTCTGGTAGAGGACTTTTTAAGGAGGGGAATTTTTAAAATTCATTTTAATTTTTGTTTTGATGATAGTAAAAACAAATACTGTTAGCTTAAGTCAAAGCAGTCCTTGATTGTCACATATGCTGTGAAAGTCTCTGTGGGGAAAAGTACTGACATTGTCACATTTGTCACATATATTTATATTAAAGATGATTAACACAGGACATCTTAGACTATTCTCTACTGCTTTGTTACTAAAAGGTTTGGTCCCTTCAAGTTGCTCTTCTTAAGAGTCAGCTTTTTGGATTTTGTAATAACATTAATTATTAAATCTCAAATATAAAAAGGCTGTGTTATGTCACTGACAGCTTGAACAGTACACCAACTAAGCGCTCAAATAAAACTCTTGGTGACATTTTAATTTTCGTAGGATTATACATAAAGCACACCGCACGCATGCGTGCACACACACACACACACACACACACACACACACACACACACACACACACACAGGACTGAATCTGAAGTAGATTATATTTTCCAACCTCTCTTTCTCTGTTCACCTCTGTTGCTCACTGACATTTATGCTATATGTGTATGGCGTGTGTGTTTGCAAAGAGAGTCTCTGATAAAAGCTATTGTTGTTAAGAGATAGTCATTTTTGTGATTCTGTCATCTGTCCACTTTCTTTCCAACTTCAGAGCGTGAAATGAAAGAGAAACCTCTTCTTTTGCAAATTTTAGCCATCATGTCTACAAGGTCAGTGCGCTGCTCTCAGAGTGCGTTGTGTTCTCATTCTTATTATCTTCCCCCTGCTGAGCATTCATCCTTAATCTCTATCCGTTTAAACAAAGCATAGAAAAGACTTTTAACAATCTCACTGAAAACTACATGAGCTCCACGAGCCTTACTAGACCCTGTTACATGTTATTCTAGCACATTCGCTTTCCATGTCCACTCTCTACCTACAATCTTTCCTTTAACATTGAAGATTCATTTCAAGCTGAACAGCATCACATTGTGGTTGAAGCCAGCTTCCACTCTACTATTCTATGCTTTTACAGTTTATTGTGAAAAATGAACTGCACTTAACCTCAATATTTACTAAACTGGTCACTATCATTATCTACACATTTGGAAAGTCAAGTACTAAATGGTTATTTCTGTAGAAAGAAACAGCCAGATGTGTATGGCATTGGCAACAATTCTGTCTAAAACTACAACATCGGGCATGCTTTTTCACACTGTTGGCTTTGTGAACCATCAGCTTGTTCAGCTAACTGAACTGGTTCAACTGTAAAATTAGTAATGAGTCCTGACAGGAAAGAAGACTGGGAGTTGGCTTGTCTTACTTCCATCCTATTATTTTTTGAAATTCTAGGAACTACAAATAAGTCTATGAACTCTTTAAGATATGATGGAGCTTGGCCATTAAGGGCTTTGTATGTAAGGAGAAGCACTTTAAATTCAATGGATTTCAAAGGGAACCATTGAAGATGAAGTAAACAGAAATACTATGATGTTTCTCTTACTGCAGCATTTTGGATCAGCTGGAGGCTTTCATTGACCAATTAGAACATCTTGATAGTAATGACTCTAGTCCATCCTAGAAGTAACAAATACATGGATCAGCTTTTCAGTATTAATCTGTGATGGGGATTTTGTAATTTTGACAATACTGCAAGAAGGTAGTCCCACAGACCTTTGTCATTTTATGTAAGGGAATGAATATATTCTGATTAATAATGATTTAATCTTCTGCAGTAACTAGCATTAGAAATTGTGCGCCTGAGATTTTTAGCAACAAAAAACAATCTGGAATCTGAAAAATGACTGAGCCTAGTGCCTAGTTTCTTTGATCCCAGAACATATGTTCCAGTTTTCGAGCACAGAGATTGGCAAAGTTAATTAGAATTAGTTTCAGTGACCTCAGGGTGCCATAATTGGGTGTTACCAACATGAACAATCAATCTTAATGTCTATTCTTTTATCCTTAGCCAGGAAATTCAACAGGACTTAGTGTTGGCCACCCGGACCCCAAGCATGCATACAGCTATGATTTCTGGAACATACCTTTTGGAGTCACTGCTGGTTTAGTAGATGGTGGCAATGAGAGTTTAGGGCTTTGTTTGTTTGTTTTTTCAAACTGTCACAAAGCTGGTGTGGCTCCAGAGCCACTTTGATCTGCCATGGCATAGCTACCCAGGGATACGCTAGGTCACCATAAACTGTACTGAGGTGAAATCGTCACTATTGATGAGAAGAAGAGAGAATTATTTGCTTTGTGTAACAAAGTATGGTAGGACTAACGCAGAGCATTGCAGATATATTCTAATTGCCACTTGGTGGATGTTTCAAGAATAAAGTTGGAATTGCATAATCTTGTTCATGTTTGTGCTGTTTTTAGTTATTTTTCTTTTGATCTGTGGCAAGGAAAAAATATATAAGCCACAACGAACTTCTTTGTAGATTTAGAGGGTGAGCAGAAGAAAAAAAATTCTTAGAAGTCATTGTTTGAGTTTTTCTTCATAGTGGATTCTGCTGCACTTGTTACTTTATGATTCATCAACAACATTAGGGTGTTATAGACAGAACAACCATTGGCTGTGTCCCTGAGCTACAGAAATCCAAGAAAGACAGGCAGAACAACAAAAAACACCACCACACGGGATATAACACACACTGCATGCTGTTGCATAAGCACAGCATACTCCTTTAGAGTAAATACTCCATACTGTGCACAGAATTATGTTCTCTGTTGCTGGTGATTACTTTTAAGATGCCAGTGTTCACTAACCGAGATAAAGTAATTTTTGGTCACTTTTTATGTGCACATTCAAGTGCACGTGCATTGAAAGCATGTATCCAATGCATTAAAGAGACAAAAACAACTGAGAAAGCAAGTCTACTGCATAAAAACAAAAATCACAGTTATCAAGAGCAAAGAATATTTTTTGATGTGCCACTTGGTCTGCATGGTATCATATCATGGTACCTTTATGTAGCACTTATTAACTACTCTCCAACTATAAATATTCTAATCCCAGAGTCAAATTGCAGGAATTTGGCCATTACCACTTCATTGCCATGTTTTTATTTTTCTTTCAGTATCGTCTGTGTTTTTTTAACCAAATGAAAAACTCACAAAATTGCAAACTGTCTTTTTTCTGTGCACTTCTGATTCTGACTGATCGGTTCACATCAGGATATCTCCCTAGTTTTAACAGTCGCTCAGGGCTATACAATAAAAATGATCGAAATATACAGTGGCAATGTGCCGCATCCTATATTCACAACTAATTTCTCCTTCTGAGCGTCCTCTCCTCATTCGGCTCCTTTGCTTCTCCTCTTTCTAACCGTCGCCTCTATCGTCCATCTACCCCTTCAAACACACTGTGAACATATGGATGAGCTCGTTTGATTGCTGTGACAAACAAGCCCTTTCAGCTCTCAAGCTGGATATCGTTTCACAGCACGAAACCCCAAATGCGATTGCTATGCGAACAAAATTACCATCGATTTGATTTGCAGAGATTAATTAAGTAGCATTACAGAAACCCTCACTTGCCTGACAGCATTACCACTACCAGCTCAACCACTTAATTGTTGTTTCTGGAGGGTGGTGGAGGTTGGAGCGGGGAGCTTGAGTGACGCTGTTTCTCTCCTCTGCTTCTGTACGCCTTTGACAAGCTGACAAGCTCTTCTATCTGCCTGCCCCAGTGATTTAAATCCATCTTTTGAATACACTCATTAATATCACTGACGCACGCTTGTGTACACTTACAGATAAATACACACACACACACACACACACACACACACACACACACACACACACACACACACACACACACACACA
>NW_024583108.1:94597-109108 GCF_018398535.1 Haplochromis burtoni | reverse complement strand
CACACACACACACACACACACACACACACACACACACACACACACACTTTAAAAACTCTTTCCACTTCCTTACAATTCATGTCTATCATTGCCAAGCACTTGTCAACATAATCTTTGAATTTATTCAGCAATATGTATGAGCTCAACACGCATCACTGTACTCTTCCATGTAAACAGCTTCTGGAATTGCTAATGCTTGACTGTTTACCTCAATAGTTTATGGAGTCAATCTAAAAACTAGCATAACTCACATGAATAATCACTGTCAATTGTGGCTATCATATGACAGATGAAGAGCAAGCTTAAAAACTAAGTTGATGTTTGATATTGTTTAAATTGTTTAAGAACTAAAGAGTGAGATCCACGGTAGGCATTTACAGCAGAAACAGCCAGCTACATGATGTTTCTATAGTGTCATAACATTTTCTTAGACTATCAAGGTGCTGATGGATAAAATGAGCCCATTTTTGTTTGCTTTTTTCTCGTTTGATCTTTCTCCCACTATATTCTCAACCTCTATCTTCAGCCTGATCCAGGTAATATCGCTCTTAGCCAGCCCCCTTTTTTTTCCTCAGATAATGTCAAGGCCTTTCCTTCTGCCCATCTGATAAGCAATGGGGAGTAGGTGGGTAAAGGAAAGCTTTCTCTCTGCACTTCCACCTGCACCCGCAGATCTAATCTCATCTTGTTATTGACCACCGAGATAGTCCAACCAGGGTGTAAACAAATATCAGGTGGTAACTTGTTATGCTACAAGTGTATCAGCCATCTAAATGCATTTGCTGCTTATTCCTCAGAACTATAAAGACTGTATGTTTACCAATTATGTGACATGCATTTTAATTATGCGGGTGTTTTATGTGATGTCAAAGTAAGTAATGGTCATTTTTATTATTAAATATTGAATAGTTTGCTGAGAAATAATGTAAATTACATTTTAATCCCATTACTGTAAAATAAAACAAAAATAAAATAGTGGTAAAAAACTACAGAGGTTATATGTTTAGTTTTTCTCAATTTTTCTTTTTTCTTTTCTGTATTTTCAAAAACTGCAACGTAATCATAAATAACCAGAAAAATCTAAATTGTTCATTTATCATTTTCTAGCCAATCGCATATTCTTTAGTAAATTCATGAGAGGCAGGTGAGATTCAGATACAAATAAAAGCAGTAAATTCATATATGCATATACACCTATGCAGACACGCGCACACATAGACATACACACTCACATTTCCAACCTTTTCCCTTCCCTCCCCTCTACTTTATAGCATAATCTAATGAGGTGTCGTGAATATGCGACCTGCATATATACAGGCATATTTGTACTTGCAGAGGAGGAATTTGGATAGATGGCAGATATAATTTCACATGAAAGTAATTTTAACCAGGTCCAAACCTCTGAGCGAGAGACTATCTACTTTCCTATCAGCTATTTGTCATGCTATTGTTGGAGGACTCTGGCAAAACACAAAAGGTCACAATGCGAGCAGACATAACTCAGCAAGACAAGAAAAATACATCATGAAAAAGGCATGGAATAGGAAAGGGATGAAAGCAGGAAGAGGAGGAGGGGATAACACACCGGCCAAGTAAGTGTAACATTTGTTGGATTTTCCTAAAAATCAGTAGTTGCAGACAAATGAAGACACAAAGGGAAAAAAAGAGGGGGTAAGGTGAACTTGGGGATTGCTCGGAGGTAGCAACACAACATCAGCACTTGTTCTGGTGAATCTTTGATATTGTTAGACGTCATCTAGCTTTTCGGGGGTTATCTGCTGCATCTCCACTCGCTCTGGCTTGGTTTCATTCTATTTGAGTCTTTTGGCTGAACTAAATTCAGCCGTGCCCCGAACTGTGGATGATGCGGAGTGATTAATCTAAATCATTATGGGCCCGAACTTCCACTTACATAGTTCTGGATTTGTTAGATAGTTTGCTCGATGGTTAGTTAAACCATCCCTCATACCGTTATGTGAAAATGGACTCTGAAAATAAATTAAACAAATACATTTAAATAGTAAAGATTATGAAACCTGTATTTTTTTAAAGAATTGTGTAAAAAACATCTAAACTTACATTCTCCTTATTATACTAGATTATAACACAACAGCCTACAGGATTATAAAAGCCACTGTGTATTATAAAAAGAATGCTACTTCTTTAATTTCCACGTCCTCCACTGATTATCAAACACAGAGTTTGCTTGCAGAGAGAAATATTCTCATATGTTTTCTAAAACAACTATACATACAATCAGCTTTGTGTGCAACCTAACTTCACCCTGCCATTTTCACAAATTTATGCAAAAGACAAATCAATTTAGGGACCAACATACATACACTTAAACATTACAACATTACTATGTGTACGCCTCTTTTATAACTCACACTGTGAAACTAAACCTGATTCCACTGTTAACCATGAATGAATCTATATACGTCCTAATTTCACATATAGTCACACACCTAAATGCTATTAAAACCAACAAGAATAACTGTGGCTATCAGCACTTTAACTTATCTAAGGTTAGTCCATGCTTTTCTCTGATCATTAAATTACATTTGCTGCTTCATTCATTCACTGTCTGTTATTTAATGAGTGCCAACATGCCAAAGTCATGGACTGTTTAACAGAAAAATAGCTTCCAGTCTTTGTCATTTCTTCCTGTTGGCCAATTTGAGTCCAGAATCAAATCCATCACACAGTGCGTGATTCACACAGTGTTTCAGTAAAAATACTGCATGCTTGGGATTAGGATTTACTCTTTTGGAGAACATTCTGGCTAAATTGTGAGACAGATACCCCACAGATCCTATTTTGTTTTGTTTCTTGTTCGGAAAGAGGATTCTTTCTTGAGTATTTCTTGTTTTGCTTTAATTAAAGGAAGATGGCTTACTTGGTGCTATTAGGACACAAAAATCAATCAGTGGTTTTGTGGGGTTTTCTATGTTTGTTTGTTTGTTTTTTTCATTTAAATTCCTGGAAATATTTTTTAAACTTCAAATTTCCTTCAAATTTAATCAAAATTATATTTCTAATGCTAATGCAGTATAAAGACTGAGTGAAATAAGGATGTGGAAGATGGGCAACTTGAAGAATATATGGTAATCAATCAAAAGACTTTGAAATAGAGGATGTTTTTTTTATAACTTGGAAGACCTAAACCTTTACGTGAATCACCAAAAGAAAGAGGTGGCACCATGTATTTCTGGGAAGAAAAATATCCCTTAAGAAAAGCCTGAGTTCCAACAACACAATAATAGCCCAAATATTTCATGAATAATTATCAGCACAAATCTGCCATTTATTTATGATTCCTCAATTTCCAAAACTTGTTTACTGTGAAAAAAAAATAGCCTAACTACAGCAGCTCGTGACGCTATAAAATGTGTTTCATTGTTACCGAGCTGCCTGTTCGTATATCTTACTTTAACGAGGTCACGGTAGCTGTGGTAAACATTCATGCACACAGTAATGATATGATATAAATTATAGCACTGCTGCAAATGCAGTCTTTAAATTTAATCAGAGAAACTGTACAGATTGTATTTTGCTAGTCACACTGTCTCTAAGTTGTGATTCGTGAAATTATTGCTTTTGGGCACACAACACTCTTTCTTTGGGGACACAGGGATTCTGTTTCTAAAAATTCTACACTGTGAATGCTCCTACATAAAGAGTCTTAAAGATTTCTCTTATTTTGGATGAGGGTTGTTTGTATTTTGGAAGCCACAGTTAACAACAGCTAGATATTTAGCTAATCCTTTGTAAAACAGCACCAAAGCTTACACTGTAAACACAGAAACATTATATCCAGTGCAGGAATGATAAGGCTGACAGGCATAAGAGGGATGAGATGTTTTATGTTCAGGTTGTGTGCTATACGACAACATAACTGGTTTTGTTATGGCACTGTAATTTGGTTCCATCCAGATGGATCATTCAGTGTCATTCACATGGGATAAACATGGCTGCCATTTGTCTTTCATTTGTCTTCATAAACTCGCTCATCATTCATCTTCCCAGATATAGCTGTGGCAGTAACAGTGAACCAAATGGACCCGCTTTTATTAGAGGTGCCTCTGATAGGGTCACCTAGTCCTACTTCTGTATGCTTTCATTCATCTATTCATTTACCAGTAAATGGTGGGTACAGCTGATTATAACTTGAGTGGTCAATGAACTTGAAAAAAGTGTTGTCAGCTCCATAAAACATGCAATTTATCACAATATAAAAGATGCTGCGTATATTTGAGACTCTATGTAAAGGTGTCATTTTTAAAACAATCTGCTTTTTGAATCAAGATGAGAAAGGGTTGGACAGATTTGATAACATCACTCTTCTCAATTCCACGAAAAGCTGTCTGCTGAATTTCCATCCACACCAGGGTCCAGGCTAGACTGTGAGAAAATTAATGTGGAGTTCAGTAGGGCGGGAAAACAAGAAATGAGGGAGATGAAGAGGTGCTTCATCTCCAGATCTATATTGTATCCCTCAGGGTTGTGTAAAAAAAAAAAAAAAAAAAAGTATCTGCTGTCAGAGCTGTGTATAGGTGGGCTGTTCAGTGGGAGATAACTTATAGCCTGCGCACAGGTTCAGAAAAATGTAATATGAGCCTCAGGAGTATGGAATCTGTGCTACGACTGTATGACTGTTCTGTATATATTAATGTACCCAGCTTTCCCTAGGATAGAGAGCCCAGTTGTATCTCATTCCTCTTCGCCGTAAACAATATGACATCAGGTATGGATCACTTCACCCATCTTCACACTGTTGCATGCATCCCAATCGAACATGCTCTGGCCCACACATGTGCTTTGCCTGCCACATGACCCTCTCTTCACCTCCATCTAACCCTGTCATTGTGTTTTCCATGCTTCTCAGAAACCTAGTCACCCCTTGGAGAGGCCACACTAACACTCGGCTACAGCCTAATGCATGGGCAATCTGACACGACCCCACATGTTTAAAAGTGACCCCTCTCCAAAGCTCACAAGCTGCTAATAACACACATCACCACCCACAGTGATACAGATGCTTTTCCCTGGGATGCTGTGGTGCAGAATAGCACTGAGAGGTGAAAAAACAAAACACAAAACAGGCAGGGGTCATGTGACTGCCAGAGGCAATCACAGGTGTTAAAAGACTACTCTTTTGATTTGTTTTAGCTAGTTTTTCTAGCTTGGCCAATTGCATCATATTATACAAAAGCCACCCGTAATTTCTATTTTGTGTCCAAGAAGCTGGACCTTTTATCAGATTCTTTGAACATTAGCCGCTTTTTTGCTCAGTTTCACTCCAGTCCTTGCACCTGACCATGTTCAATGGAATTTTTTTCTGTTTGATAAGCCACTTAACAGTGACCTATGAATTATACAAGGCACAGAACTCAATTGAAACTTGGATGAAAACCATCAGAAAAATACCAAAGATAACACAGTTTGACAGGCATAAAATAGCACCAATAAGGTGCTAACAACAAGGTGATTCCAAAAGAGCTATAATGCAAAACCATGGCATATGTTGGCATGTTGGGCAGCATTAATAATTAAGAAATGAAAAAAAAGAAAAATTAAGACAGTGGACAGATGGAGGACCAAAAAAAAGAAAAGAAGTGGTAGGCCTAAAACAACATCTAGAGCAGATAAACATTATTTGAAAATCATACCCTTAAGAAACAAAGACCCAAACCGAAGACCTGAGCAAGCATTTGTCCCTTTAGTAGATCTGTCTATTGTTTTCTGAAGATAAATCACAGCAAAAAAAAAAAATTCTGGCACAACTTCACCTGCTTCCAAGGTGCATGGAGAGGATGAAAGAGTTCACAAAGCAGGAACTCCAGCAACACTTGAGGGAAGATGAACAACTTTAATAATTGACCAACGCGTTATGACCCTGATGAAGGCCACAAGCCGAAACGCGTTGGTCAATTATTAAAGTTGTTCATCTTCCCTCAAGTGTTGCTGGAGTTCCTGCTTTGGGTATTGTTTTCTGAAGTCCATTTGAAATAGTCTCAGTGGGTGGCTCTCAAGAAGCATATGGATATACATATTCATATGAAAGGGAAACGGAGAAAGGGTTGAGGTATGCCAAGAATTGGACTGGAAAAGTAGCAACAGGTCTTATGAGCGTCTCATGGAGATCTTGTCAAAATTGATGGAATTATGAATGCAGAAAGGTACTGTCAAATTTGTATCCACCATGTTGACAATGGGTTCATTTCCAGTGCAACAATGATCCTAAACACACTGCCATTGCAGTAAAAGCATACCAGGATAGAACAACAGACAAAGGAACACTATCAGTCATGGATTGGCCTCCCCAGACCTCAGACCTCAACACTATGGAAGCACTGAAGAGCTATGCATGTCTTTCAAAATGTCTGGAGAACTATTCCTGAAGACTACTTAAAGAAATTAAAAGAAAGCTTGCCTTAGGCAGTTTGGACTGTGTTGAAGAATAATGATGGTCATAGAAAATATTGACTTTCAAGTTAGAATTGTAAACTCAGCTTTTGCCTTATATACTATATTTCAGTGTTCATTTGCACACGTTTAAATAAATCAGTTCACCAATTTTCATTAATTTGGCATTTATTAAGCTTAGACATGGACAGTATGACGCTATGGGATGCATTGGGATGCTTGTCTGTGCCACACAGTTTTACAGATTGTCAAGGTCACTGCCATTTTTTTTTTTTTCTGTTTCCAGCTCTGCAGTCGGAGTAAAACTTTCAAATGGAAGTCGGGGAAATAACAGCCTAAACCACATCATTTTTATTCTTGTGTATCGCTGTAAAAGGCCTGCTGCAATCTAGTCCGTCTGCTCCCCCTTACTCCCTTCCCTTGATTACACGAAGGTGATGCATGGCATTAGCGACAGGAAACTCTGATTAATACTGAGCTGGAATATCCTGAGATTCATGTGTCGCACAGCTGCAGACATGCATAGGTTTTAAACATTATATATCCCTTTTAGTGTCTTATCTTTTCCCCACATTTCTTCTTTGGTGCTCTACTCATTAACACAAGTGGAAGACAAAAGACAAAGTTCATGCTCATGTTGCATACATCTTCTTGAAATTCTCATCCCTGCCTCAGGGATGAGGGCTTTTTTCTATTTACTTGCACACACACACACACAAACAGACACACACAACGCTTGCTCTTTCATCTTCTCTGTCCTGAACTCCTCCTCACACACCTTTTGCTGAAATCTTTCTATCACCTCTTCTTTCTTTCCTTTCTGAACTATCACTCTCCACGATGCTCTGCTGCTCAGTGTCAGATGTAGTTCACGGGTATATTTCTGCCACCCATCCACCTACACACACACACACACATGCATACACACACACACACACACACACACACACACACACACACACACACACACACACACAGTTTATCACTATTTAGAGGTTGCATCTACCTGTGTTTACTAAAAACAGTCAATTTGTATAATACTACTTACTTGTTATGGACCGGGATGATTAAGGGGTTGTTGATTAAGTGCTGCAACTGAATTGCATTAACTAATAACTGATGCATGGGACAAGTGGTCCTTTTCTGCTACCCTGCATATGTGCTAAATAGCAAGCCACTGTATCATAGCATGGGCTAGCAAGTGATTTGACATGCCAGTGACTGGCACTTTTAAAGTGTGACTCTTTAACAATAGCCACACTTTAAAATTTGATGTGCAAGTTTCATGCATTTTCTTAACTGCTAATCCAATGAAGGGTCAGAGGGGTGCAGAACCTGTTCCAACTGACATAGGGTGAGAAGCAGGGTATACCCTGGACAGCTCACCAGTCTATCACAGGGCTAAAACAAGGGGACAAGCAGCCAATCTGTCATCTGACATTCACACCTACAGCCAATTTAGAATCACCAATGATGCATGTTAACGGGCTGTGGAAGGAAGCCAGAGAGAATCCACTCAACCACATGGAGAACATTTAAAGCCCACACAGAAAGTTCCCAGGTTTTACACCCTGTAGGCTAACTAGCAGGAATCTTGGACATGCTAACGTGTCTATCAGCCTTTAGGTGGAGACTAGTCATTGTATTCTTTAACCTGAGGAACAACTTTGACTGACATTAGCATACAAGTATCTTTTAACTACATAATACCATGCTAAACATAAAGGTGATGCTAGTGGGAAAGTTGCCTCTTATGCAGGTATTCAGTTGTAGAAATTGAAATCTTGAAAAGAGAATGAACAATGATAAGAAACATCAAGGGTTCATTGGCTATAATTCATCCCAGTGGGGATTTCACCGCAATCCAGCTAGTAATTGTTGAAATATTTCACTCTAAATCACACAAGTGAACCTGATGGAAGGCTGGAAAATGAACAGTCAGGGAATCACCAAACACATTTAAATGCATTGAATGGAGATTAGAAATGCAAAAAAATGTAGTGCATGGCTCAAGTTGCATTTAGAAAAGGAATTTAAGCTGCACTATTCTTATGTTATAAACCAAGCACACCCTCCCAAAGGACGGTTTATTTATGCAACAGAATTTCATATGCCTCCCTCTGACAAGCTGACATGTCTAATTCAGATGGTTTAAACTTGGTTTTAAAGTCGGTATCTGCATGTTTAGTATAACCTGTGTTATCCAGTGCAACCTGGAAAATTTGTATTGTTATTTAATGCTTTTCTAGTTTGAATTTCACTGGCCATCACATCAAGTGCATACAGGAAATAAATTTAACTGGTATTTAAACTGGTAGTTATTTATTCTTGTGTTCTGCACTCATTGATTCTTGGTAAGCCTTACCTAAGTCACGCTAACATCCAATACTCTAACAAATTGTTACAAGGCTGGCAGTGTATAAAGCTCCAAAGCAGAGTCTGATCTAAGTGGTGATCCCTGAGGACCTTTTGCTATTGATACCCGGAGACAAGTGGATTGAAAAGAGATCTCGCAGTGTATCTGCGTCTCTTCCCCGACACATTGTCAATATCCCCTTCTGTGCATGCCTCTTTGTTTTCTTCTCATTCAGTTCCATTGAGGTAAATACAATCAGGCTACGATGCCTTACACTGAATTAAAAATATATAAATCCTCTTATTCATCAGCTCCTTTAGCACATCATCAACAAAAAAAATCTATATTTTTTGGATTAAAAAAAAAAACTGAAAAGAGCAGAATCCATTTGTTTTATATGCCATGAAGCAAGTTTTATCATCTCTTTGAATCGTTCAAACATTTCTACTGGTGTCTATTTCACAGTATATCTAAGTGGGAAAGTAAGTGTCAAGAAAATCACTAGCGGCTGCAGGATGCAGTTCAACTAATGAGCTGCTCAATATATTCCTGACTGGCAGTGTGGGCCTTTTTTTATCAATATATGCAGTTGCATTTCATTTTTACAATCCCCATTTCCCCTATGGTTATTAGGCAACCTTCTGTTTACAATCGACTCTTGCTCTGTCTCCTACAGAAATAAATATTAGATGTTGCCTATTCATTTTGCATTTGCTCTCATCTTTCTATCACTCCCTGCCTCTGACTCTGCAAGAGATTGGGAAAATGAAGAAGCCAAGTCAAAAATGAAAACAAAAAATATTTAAGTGATATGTTTCATTTGCTTAGTCCTTAATATGTGCTATCTATTCCCAATCCCATTTGTCTATAAATATAGCTTTCTTCTAAGCTGATGATAAGCAAGATGATATTCTCATAAATATTTAAAAGCTGATCTTTCACTATAAACCCTGCCCTATATGCCTTCTATCATCTTATATTCTTATATCATCTCCATAGCTTTCCCCCGATTCCTACTTTCTCTATACAATGCCAAAAGAAAGGGCATCCTAATAAAGCTTGGAATATCAAAGTGTCCTTTTACGAAGGCAATTTATAGCAGAGGGGCCAAGGCTTCTCTTTACCATGGGCATGTTCTGTTTATTTCACGAAGGACTTGTTTTATGCATCTAAATCATGAATTACAATGCTGCTGATGGAGCCTTTGTCTTGGCACTCCATCACAGTTTGAACCCCAGCCATAGGCTACATAAAACCAACTGCAGACGGATAAAGAACAGACAGATTTATTTACTAATAGGGTTAGTTTCATCTCTCTTCTTGGAAAATATATTGTTTTCACACGTATTTCAGATGTTTCAGAGAGGTTTTGGCATTTTGGCGAATAAGGAATTAGGAAAGATTTCTATGACATTCAAGTCATTTAGGTTTGCCGAAGTGATGCTGAGCTCTGAAGGAAAAGAACAGATGAAGGGAACACAGATGTGGGACAAGGAAAAAAAAGGGCGGTGAAAAGGAAAGAGGAGGAGCTGACCAGAAGGGAAACAGAGAGAGAGGAAGAAGAAGTAGCAGGGGGGCTGCTTGTGTGGAGGAAAAGATGATGGTGAAGGGGAGGTACTGGTGAAAGAAGGCGAATGATGAGGAATGATACATGAGGAGATATAAACAGGCGCAGAGATGGCTGCAATATGGAAGGCAGATATCATTCTTTTTAGGGGACTGATTGAGGTCTGATTCTGGTGTGAAAATTTATAGCTGACAGCTTGGAATGTCCCCAGAAAGAGAGAGAAAGAAAGAGAAGATAAAAATGAGAGCAGTGGATGTCCAGTTGACAATTTCTCTCCTGTTCTTGTGATCTTTAAAAATGGACAGCAGGGTTTCTAGCTGCAGTCTTCTCTTTGCTTCCTTTTATTCTTTTAAAGAAAAAAAAGTTGCAAATCTGTCAGCAGCAATTTACTTAGAATGAGTGGGTACAATCATCACCCTATGAGGATCCCAAATAAAACTGCATGCGAAATAATTATATGAGAATCCCCCACTAAGATTAATGGTCCCACTGTTTGCTAATGCACTTATCTGTGCTTTTGAAAGCCCCTCCATGCTAATCATCTTATCCTTAAAGCTGTCCAACCGTTAAAAACAAAGCAAAGGGGGGGGGGGGGCTTTCGTGCAGTGAAATTCCCCAAAAAATCACACATTACTTAAATCATTTTAAAGCAAATGAAATCTTACTGACCCTAAGTTTCCTTTGCACCACTCACGCTATTTCTCATTCTATTCACCAAATGGACAAGCTGTAAAAGCAAACAAAAGAAAGACCCTGATTTGAGATATTTCCTTTTTCAGTTTCACAGCTTTTTCCAAGCTTCTGGTTGCTTAGCTGGGACACACTGCAGCACAGGCAAAGTCTCTTGGTACTGAATTATCATAGCTGGCTGGTCTGAAACGCCTCAGAGAGGGGGCATTGTGGAAGAGAGCAGAGGTGATGTGCTTGCTTCATTCTTTGTGCATGATCCAGGTGACAGGTGCTAGTGCAGTAAATGGCAGCCCCCATAGGGTTCCACCTTAGGGGGCTCTCACCGGTGTGCAGGTGTATGCGGAGGTGTGTGCTGGCGTGCACAAGAGCTGCCACATGACATCATACATCAGCATTTCAAATTTGCTGTGTTTGTAAACATTCACTGTCATGTGCACTGTACGCGTGCGTGCGTGTGTGGAATACGACAGTAATGCTCTATGACAGAATGATCACACCCTTCTCCCAACAGCTCCAAGGAGTCTCTCTGCTCCACTCTTCTGCCCCCCCCTCCACCCTCAAAGGAACTATGTACTTTCACATATGTCAAAGCCTGTTTCCCTGTGGGCAGCAACACTCTGCATCTCATTTTCCCTCCTCTCTTCCTGCCCCGAAAAATCTCAGGAGTCCTTAAAACACTAAATAGCTGAACCCACTGCAGTTATGCGCAGGAAAACATACAGACTCCATGATATGACAGCATAATGCTACCCTGTCCGTCTTTTGTGGTTATAGTCTGTGGCCATCTTTTGTGCTGCTATGGTTCCGCTGTAACATATAATGAGGATGTGGGTTTTATTACTAATTATATCTTTATTGGTTAGTGTTTAATGAGCTGAGAGAAATTTTCAACACAGATTTGAAAGCAAAAAGAAAAGAAAGGTTGGTACGGTTGGCATCTGGCTGACAGTCTAATAATGGTACAAGAAAGACTGTTTTGTGATCTGTTTGCTTCCATAATGAAACAGTATTTGTTGTGATTACCTCACTTTTAAAATTGAAGTACTTAGACAAAATGAATTACAAACATTCAGGATATAATAGAGGATTTGCAGGGATAGCAGTCACAGGTTAATCCCGATGCAAAATGCAGCGGGGAAAAAAGTCCCATCACGTCAAAGACGCTCTTGCTGGGGAGGATTATATTCATGGGAGATTATATTGCATATCTCAATTTTAACAAGTAATTAAATGTGATATTCAGAGTTGAAATCTTTTTTTTTTCTCTCTTTTTCTATTTCTGCTAAAAAATAAATTAAAAAAATAAAATAAAATAAAATGATGAAAAGTGGCAGCAGGTTGAAATAATTTCATTTGTGTTTTTGCAGTTCATCTTGTTTGCAGTAAAAACAAAAAGAGATTGTGAGGCTCAACATGCCATTTAATTGGTTGTTAAGACTTCCCTGTGCTGCGTCACTCTTTAAACACCCTCTTCCCTTTAGTCTTCCTCTTCTCCATCAAGTAAGAATCATCCGCAGTTAGACGACTCTTGGGCCATAAAGCATCTCACCTGCGCGAGTCCATTTCCAGTCAATTACTCCTCTTAAATCACGGCCTCCGTTAAAGAGTGAAGAGCTACTCTCAACAGTGGGATGTTACGTGCAGGTGCTGAAGCTGACTGGTGCCACATCATAAATCTTCCTCACTCTTTTGGTGAACCATGAAAGGAATGAAAGAGAAGTAGAATGCACAAAAGTTCATGTCCCTGGCAGCAGGTCCGATAACGTTTGAAGGGTGTCTCGTTGCATTTCGCCAGGAATTATGCATGAAGCATTTTGAGTGTGAACAGGCTGAGAAAGGAACAGAGTGAGGGGAAAAGCAAGAAAGTAACACGGGGGCTCTCGTTGTGCCTCTAATGTAATTGTCTGGACCACTTCATCATAAATGAAGCACTCGTGTGCAACGCTGGCTTATCTACCCCGAACCACCACTCCGCCTTAAACCCTTCCATCCTAGTGGACACAATCTCAGACAGAGTCTTAGTGATGGGCTTCAGGACACATCAATAAATGCCATAACACATCAAAATGTCACCAGGAGCAAAGACTTCATATACAGGGAGAGTTAAGGTACATATATAGTAACAACACAAGGACAGGAATGATTACTATAACTTAAAATACCCGTTGTAACACTTTTTGTAAAAATTTTAGTACATGGTTAAGAAAGTATATTATACTGTAGTATAATCTAAAAGCCTTCAGCTTACTGTTTTGCTTTTACATTGTGCAGTTTTACTATTTTGATTCCACTCCGGCATTCCCATTATCCACAACAAGCAGCTGTTATTGAAAAAGCTTCGGTAAACTCACTGTTCACTAACTGGCCCACAACAGAAAGCAGGCAGGCATTATATTCATCAGCTAGCTGATTCATCTGCTAGCAGCTGATGAATGTAATGGAGCATTTATCAGTTGAAAACCTTGATATTTCCCTCACCATCTGGTGCAGACTAAAACAGAGAAAAGTAAAAATATAAAGCACTGAGTGGACAAAAGCACTTGTATTAGTGACTACGATGGTAGCTGCAGTTACTATGAGTCTTATTCTGTTTCAACTAGGACCTACTTGGAAGTTTGAAAGACTTCGGGGTAATCTGATTGCTGGGTTAATGTCTTTTACTCTTTTTCATGTTTCGTAAACCATTCCTGACGAGACTGGTGGGGCACCCTATCCTACTTGGGGAGGCTGCAGCCACCGGGGAGTTTTCTTGATGGAGGGCACTTCTTTTATCTGCCACAGTCATGTCAATTAGGAAATCCAATAGTGAATTTTGCTATTGCTTATTTTGTGTGTGTGTGTGGGGGGGGGGGGGGGGAGAGAAGATTTCAAGAAATAGGGAATTTTATGCAGTAGAATTTAATGCAGTTGCATCGAATCACTGATTAAAACAAGAAAAAGTTGTAAACACTACGTGATCCTGTCGACATGATTTAACCTGAGGTTATGATACAAAATATAAGACAGGTTAATTTAAATTGTGGTTGATTACAGTCATTTTACAGCATATTTAGTGACTGGCTACTGAAAATTAGATATGAATAAGAAATAACAAGACATGTGCTTAACACATATACAGCAACTCCACGGTTACGTCATTCAGACATTTTTTCATCTGATGTGTTTTATTGTGAATGGACATCAAATTACTACCTTTTTATGTCAAAGAGGTTGGATGGACCTGAGGAAAACTGTGATGTGCGTGTACTATTGTGTAACATGATAAGCAGGCTGTGGTTGACTGGCTCAGTAGCCTTGCATTAGAGACAGCCACAGAATAAGCCTCCTATCTCTAATGGCATTCTCCTCCTTTACTATCTGGACTCATGTTGACTGTGCACTACATAACACCATCCAATCTAGACTCCTGCTGACTTTGTATCACATGTAGACAGACAGACAGACACACACACACACACACACACACACA
>NW_024583108.1:84724-94577 GCF_018398535.1 Haplochromis burtoni | reverse complement strand
CACACACACACACACACACACACACACACACAGTAGCCTGGCTAGGCAAAAACACAGTCTGCCCATGGTTTGACACATCTCTATCTACCTGCTGTTCTTTCTGTTAGAACATGTAAGTGCCAGTTCGTTCATGTCAGTGTGTAACAAGTGATATTTTTTTTAAAAAAGTTGAAAAAAACCCTCTTTTCTTTGAGATCATCCAAGCTGATTGATTTCTCTTTCACCACCTTGTCCCCTCACCCTTTCCTGATTGCAGTATGCATGCTGAGCTAAAATTGATTTATTGCAAGGTTTCTCCATCCCAGTACCCCCTCTGGGATTCATTTGCTGGATGCCAAGTTAAATTTGATCCATATCTGAGCCAACCAACACCTCCAACCCCTCTGCTCTTGTGATCGTGCTGTCCTCATTGATCCATCTCTCAGGTTGCAAAGAGGAAAGATGTGAAGACTACATAATTGTTCACATCCCTATTTCTGGGTGGCAACCTGGGGAGGAGTGGAGGTCAGAGAAAGATGAGGAAAAGTCTGTTTCCCTCTGAAATGATAAAGCAGCCTATATAACCCAGAGCTACGATATGGACCTGAATCTGAGAACAACGGACAAACAGGAACATTTGTCTTCGCAAGCACTTTCCTCCCTCCTATCCCAAATCCTTTCAAACACTATCTCTACCGCTGATATCTCTGCACACATCTTAATCTTTTTTTTCTTTTTCTAGAGATCATATGGGATTTATGGCTACAAAGAAAATCAGCCCATCTCACACAAAGTGGTAGATCATGTGAGATGAGGAAAACAAAGTTTAAAGGTAAAGCTAATTGATATTCAGTAAAAAAAAAAAGAGCTGTGGCAGACAGAGATAAATGCCAAATACTTTGTGTGCTGCAGGGAGGTTAGCAAAGAGTTCTTCATGTAACTGGCATGAAGTCGATAAAGGACTTAATGCTTTCATGTACTGGATATTCTGCCACTGGTACAGTTAAAAGCAAAGGGACATATACATGACTGGACATCAGCCTTCTCAGTAGCCTGGTATGCTCTTAACATCAGGAACTTCATCATGTCAGCTGAAAGACCACGATGTACAGTATTGTGCTAAAATCTTGAGTCACCCCTCATTTCTTTAAAGTTTACTTCCAAGGAGCCACATTTTTGTGTATTTTGCAAAGTTTATTTTAAAAATGCTATTGATAATTGTTAAGTATATTATAAACTGGAAAGCTGGAGGACAAAAGAAGAAGTGTCAGTCCTAAAAATAAATTAAAAAAAACTGCATATTTAAAGTGTCTCATTAGCAATAGCTTATTTTTTTAAGCATGCAAGTGATATCCAGCACACTGCAAACACTCTGTAGTAAAACCATATGTGGACTAAAAAAAACACACCATCAAACATTATCAGTTTGGCCTCCCCAGAGATATCCCAGGTATTCTACTTAATTTAAGCATCTTTGTCTCACAGCAGTGAAAACCTTGTTATAGGTTGCCTTTAATGTTTTGCAAAAGATTAGGGTTAAATAAAATACACCTTGTTTTATATGTATACATTTTAGTTGTAGGCTTGAGCTAGGTTAGTTGAAGAACAAAAGTGATGCTTAAAATACAAAACTGAAGCAGTAGCAAGCAAAAGTCATGGAATTAAAAAATAAATAAACCAAAGGAAGAATATGGTAGTTTGCACAAACAAGCTCAGATACGTTCAGTATATATTATAATGACTATATGAAAAATTGATTCCATAAAAAACGAGTTCCTGTTACTTCAGATGGAAGTTTCAACTTACGCTTATTTTCATCTCCATATTTCTTTTTCTTGGAGTTGGTTTGCATGATTCACAATCCTTACAGGCCAGTAATGGTGCCTCTGTGCTCACAGCCACACACAAATGCCTTAGGTGACAATGTTAAATAAATAAATATAAGACTTTAATTTACCATTGGCTTTAATGCTCGCAGGCTTTGAGGAATAACAAAATATATTTCACTCAGCTTAACTTAAACATGCATCACTTTCAGTGGATTGCTTAGCTGCATTTTAGAAAACGTATGGGCATGCTCGCAGAAGCTGTTTTCATTCCATATTTTTCCTTCTTTTTCCATTTTGCAATTAGATCCTATTTTGTACAACTAAACTATAAATACTCACTATGCACTTAAATGTGGAAACAAGCACAGCATTAAAAGATTCCCTTTTTAGGCAGCCAGTGTTGGCTATGAATCCCATGAGATGCAACAGATAAAACATAAACGTAGGTACATTTAAAAATAAAGGATAGGAGAAAGTGGGGCACCTGTATTTTTCAAGAATTGATCAGGAAGAGATTGATTATTCTATTTTCAGTTCAGTTTCACTCTTGCTCTGATTGACACCATAAAGCAGGAGACCTAAAACAGTGCTACAGCTGCTGGCATCCAATCTAATGTACAACTGAATTCAGATATTATACTGTAACACGTTATCATTGGAATTAAAAAGAAAAGGTAGCCAAATCAGTGTGGGTGCAGTAGGAAATGAAATTAAACTTAATCTATAATCATTTCACATGAACAAACACTTAACAATGATTATGCAAACACCAAAAAAAGATGAAAATAACCGTATTACTCATTGTGAACTTTCTAGGAATTCTTGGGTGATGCATTAATACACTCTTGTTATATGTTCTTTGCTACCTTTCTGATGATGATAATTTGAGATATACTTGAGATACACAGTGAATAAGACCTGCTTAAGAGCATTCGGCATCTCTCAGCCCATTAAATCCTCCTTTGAACACGAGACACAAAAAAGCATCAATTCCTTCTTTGAGCATCAATAGATTTTTAAAAAGTCCTAAAATAAACAGCACTGCTCAAGCAGCACTGATGGATTACAGCCTTAGACTGAGTAATATTTTGGAGAATTGGATGTTTAAGCTTCAAACTAAAGCAAAAGATTCACTGTGAATTTCAAGAGCATCCAAGAACAAAGCAAAAAGAAAGCACTAAAAGTATTATGGCGCTAAAATGTTACTACTGCCTCAATACCCCTTAGAGTAGTCTGATTAGCTGATAAGGAGTCAAGCTTACTCAGAGCTAAAGAAGTACTGATAATCCTTTCCCTGGGATCGCAATTTTTTAGGTGCTGAAATGAGGAAATTGAGTTCATTATCAATTCAAAACAGGCAACTTATTCCCACTGCACCAATCAGTGAAATGATTTGCATATCAGCGCTGTGATTAAAATTGTTAAGCTACTCTGGGTATATGCTTCTCAAAATGAAAACTTTTCAATAATTATTCAGCAAAATGTTTGCAAAAAGAAGAAAAAATGGCCACACGTAACCAAAAGCAAGACCTCCTTACATGCAAAAATAGAACTGTAAGGCTATTCAGTTAATTCTCTGGGGTCTAACATTATTCAGCATTTTCTTTGTAAACCACTTCATGTTCCAAAGAGTGCACTCGTGTTCATTGGGCTTTATTGTTGGGTCAAAAAAAAGACGCAATTAGATGGCAGATGCCTGACTGACAGCTGGGCTGATAATGCATTTTGTCTGTGACAAAAATAGATCTTCCAGTTGCTCGTTACAAGCTGACCTCAGTTAAAATGAATTGAGTTTGCCTGTTTTTTCGGTCATTCACCAGGATGAAAATAAAGCACTCTAGAAAAAGAAGAAGGGGAAAAAAAAGCACAATTAGTAATGCCCCCCTCCACCCCCTTGTCTCCTTGCCTCTCTCTCCTCCTGCCTCTCAGTCCATTTTTCCTGCAGGCTAATTGTGATTGGCTGATTAAAACAATTACCGAGATAACGGAATCCAATCAACTATGGACGTAAGCATCATGCAGATATGTGGACCACCTGGAATACGTGCTGGATGATTTAGGCATTTTCCCAAACGCTGCACAGTAGATAAGACCAAAACACTGGAAAAAATAAAAAGCCTGATCGATACATGTCTATATGAGTTGCATATGGACATCCAAATCAAGAGATTATGGTTGAGGGGGGGGAAAAAGAAAGACAAAGACAAAACCCCCCACAAAACTATATAATTGAGATGCTTGCCTAAAGAATCTTCTGTGAAGTCAGCATGTAGTGGTGTTTATTTCCCTTTTTAAAAACATTTTACATATTCAAATTCTACTGTTGATGATATTGCAATAAACTGTACTGCAGCACTGCAGCGGCTCCTTTTCCCTCTATTTTCACTCTCCTCTCCACCGCATTTTTATCATTCACCTTTAGACCAGTGTTATTATGCAGCTTGTTCCTCTCTGCTTCTCTCTTTTTGCACGCATTTAGCAGGCAAAGTAGATCTGAGACACCCAGATGTTTGTTGAACTGGAAGCCTGCATTGGCAGCAGCTGCCAGCCCATCACAGATGAAAAAAGACAGGAGGCAAAAATATCAGCCTGCAGTTTAACTTTAAAATCCTCTTTCTTCTTCCTTTTTTTCCCAGCTTGCTTCCTCCAACATCCATTACTTTGTTTTCACTCCAGAAAGAAAAAGTTGAGTTGATTACAGCACTTATACACATCCAAAGATGTGACATGACCATGCAGTCTTGAATTTGAAATGTTTGTGGAGTATAATTTAATTATGGTTTGCAGTTTGTCGCTTTGGCTAATAAGCAAGTTTATATTTATATATTGACCTGCTAGATAATGAAAAGCCTATCTCTGGGTTGTGGTTCTAAGTCCTTTGGTGGCCATTAGCTCCAGTGCATGCGCTTCACTCCGCACTCATCTTCCAACATCTATTGTCTACTGGCCCAATTTTATTTCTTAACATGTAAAATGTTATGAGAGAGAGCAGTGGCTGAAGGGTGGGAGTGAGCCACAAAGAGACAGGGAGAGATAGAGGAAGAAAGAGGGAGCCTGGCAGGAGGCGGAATCCATTTGGAGCACTTAGTCAGCCAAGAGACCCCAACAACAAAATTGAGAAAGGGAAAATGACCAGCAGGCAGCAGCCACTATGCCAACCCAAGCTTCCAGTGGAATGGGAAAAAATTGAAGTAAAATGTAACCTAGAAATAACTAACTGGTGCATGCAGGCGTGTCTGTTTGGCTTCCTGTCAACAAGCTGCTTCCAGAGCCATTTTGTTTCTGCCACAGCTGCGACACAAATTTCAGAATTTTGTAAAGAGAGAAAAAGCTTTACTACTTTTACGATGTTTTGGAAAATAATACAAGCTGAGTCAGCTCTACATGTGGCCATCACGGTGGTGATCAGCGCTACCACTAAACATGAATTTTGTGAATTTATTTTTACTTTTTCCATTTTTAAAATTAACAAATTGTCAAATAGGCACTACTTAACCACAAATCAAGTATTCTCCCAGATTAAATTTCATGTATTACACACATAACTGCAGACACTGAAAATCTATTTAATTCAAATTCTTTTTTTTTTTTTAATCTAAATAGCACCAAACTACAACATCATTTGCCTTGAGGCACTTTATGTTGTATGATAAAGAACCTACAACACTGCAGAGAAAACCCCAACAATCAGACGACCCCTACGGGCAACACTTGGCGACGGTGGGAAGGAAAAACTCCCTTTTAACAGAAAGAAACCTCCGGCCAAACAAGGCTCAAGGAGAGCCATCTGCTTTGTCCGGTTGGGAGTGAGGGGAGGGAATCAGGACAAAAGACACACTGTGGAACAGAGCCAGAGACTAATTATAACTACCGATTAAATGCAGAGTTTGTGTGTATAAACACAAAGTGAATGAAAAGAGATTAGCAAAGAAGAAACATCATGGGAAGCCTTCACTAGACTAGGCATACTGCAGCATAGGGAGGATTCAGGGTCACCTTATCAAGTTCTAACTATAAGCTATATCAAAAAGGAAAGTTTTAAGCCTACTCTTAAAAGTGAAGAGGGTGTCTGTCTCCTAAATTCTATCTAGGAGCTGGTTTCATAGAAGAGGGACCTGAAAGCTGAATGCTCTGTCTCCTGTTACACTTTTAAATATCCTAAGAACAGCTGGATAGCTTTCTGACGAGTTGACCCAATCTCCAAGCTCACAGTACCTTTATAGCCATGAGCAGAAGCATTTCACTACAAACAAGAAGGTAGTACACAAGAGAGGCAAGTTAAGTATTAGACAGCAAGTGATACAAGAGATACAAACATTGCAAATACAAGATACACAAGCAGGAATGCTAACGTTAAATCACAACTGTTCTGATTATCAGTCGGGATGCTTTTTGCAAGTGAAGCTTGATTAGTCCAGGGAAGTGTGGTAGCAGTCAAGGGCAGGATGGAGAAAAGAAAAATGGGAAAAGAAGCTTCCAATTCTTGGCAAGGGTTTGAACAAACTAGCATACAAGGAATGAACACATGGAGACACACATTATATATATATATATGAGAGAGAGAGAGAGAGAGAGAGAGAGAGAGAGAGAGAGAGAGAGAGAGAGAGAGAGAGAGAGAGAGAGAGAGAAGAACACCATAGTGCAACGTATTTTGTTACACGTATCAAGCACTATAGCCAGGTACCTGCCAGTGAGTCTCTTATCCTGTAGGTCGATTGCAGATGGTAGTCTTTGTTTTGCTGCGCATCCTTGGTGACACACGAAGTAGTTCTCCACCTGCACCAGTTCCAGCTTAGAGTTTCCCTGGTGGAGCTGGATGGAGTCTGGTGATCTATGAGAGACTCACTTGAAAAGCAGCATGCCCAGCTAGCCCAGTGGCACAGACTCACAAGATGGAAAGAAGCAGGGACAGCTGGTTAGCAGCGATCACTACTGGTGTCTCTCTCAGGGACTGATGAGAAAACGAAAACATACCTGAACAGCCTGCCAAAGTAAAATGTGTAAGAGAAGCCCTGTTATAAAAGTAAATCAGAACTGCCAGTACCTTGCAGTTAAAGAACATGACAGTTCTTTTTCCTTCCATCAAACCTTGTGCAGCTTATAAATCCAATACGCACTGTGTTGTTAGGGTAGGCGGTTAAAAAGGTTAGTGAAAGATGATTTTACACTACAAACAAAACCTAGCCTACATGTTTTATGTAAAAATGTACTTTAACCAACTTTAAAATGTATTTTTTAAATAATTAAAGTGAAATATGAAACAAAGCCTTGATGGTATTCAAGGACAGTAGCTTACTGTAGATCAAGTGTTTTAGGAAAAGGATTGAAAGTATCTTCTGTCTGAGTGAGGCTAATGATGGATGCAAATCGCCTGGTTTGTGATGCTGAAACAAACTCTAGCCAGCAAACAACTGCAAAATCTTCACAAAGCCTGTGCAAGCTTTTAAGATGGCTAATGATGAGGATCTTTCATAGCTGATTTCTCATCTGCCGATTTGTTGGGTGGAGTAAAACAATTTTATTTCCAGGCGGTGGACCTAATCCTGTTCACAGTAAAAATGAGAGGCTGTCAACCAGATGTCTTTTCTCCTCAGCTGCAGTGAGCTGCGAGTGCCCACGAGGCACCTGACAAGCCATCTTTACCATAAGCCTCCACCAAGAGACTGAAAGAGAAAGACAGAGACCTGGTCGATTGCCACACCTGGGGTGAACATCAATCATCATATATCCGTGCCCTGAAAGTTCTGTATGTGAATTAGACAGAACACTGCTACACTGACATCAGGCCTGACAGGCACAGCTATAAGTAATTTCAAAGATTTTTTTTGATATTTAAAATCAAACAAGGAAACAAAAAAAAACAATGCTGTGAACAAAAACATTAGGATTTTTTAGGAGTAATCACTCACTTATACAAACACACAGATATGCAGCACATAAGTGTTGTTCTTTTTACACATCTATTTTTACACAGTCATGATTGCTGGAAATGATGACTAATGGTTTAGAGAAGTAGATCAATATGAGCAAAGTTCACTCGGAAAAAAATTAAGACATCATCCGACTGTCAAAGCTGTATACACAGCAAGGACTTTATACCTTTATAGGCAATATTACTGTTGTGGAAGTTTTCCATTAAATAAAGCCTGCAGACGAGCGGTGAGTGGTAGCTAACATTCTTTAATCAAAACACAAAGAACAGACAAACCACGCTTGTGGAGAGCGTGCATGACCGCGGGGCAGACGGCCAGCAGAGTCTCTCGAGCCTAACATGGCTCTCAGTTAAATGCCTTCTTGAGGAACAAAAGGCAGTAAACAGCTGTTTCACACCTTAAGGTTCACACTCCCTTGCTACCTACCAGAGTCCTCAAAGAGACAAAAGACTCTTCCTGTGGAGTTGTCTGCTTCCCCCCAACTTCCTTACTAGACCCCCACCATTTGTCTTACTGTATGAGTGTGAGACATGTTAAAATCCAGTGACACCAAGGCATCATACAATAAAATAATGTGATTAATACATAAGTAAAAGAAATTCCTATACAATCACACAGACATTTAACTGAATCCAATACCTGACAATGGATCGATGGATTATTATTATTATTATTAGTAGTAGTCACTTCAAATGTTTCCTAAATATGGGATTAAAGTATTTCTTAATCTAGAATAGAATAGAATAGAATAGAATAGCCTTTATTGTCATTGTACAGAGTACAACAAAATCGGAGTGCCACTCCTTTGGTGCAAGATTCAATAATAAATATAAATGTAAAATATAAAAAGTACAATAAAACAATCGCAAGTACTATCTAATCTCATAATAAATACATTTTGATTATATAGGCAGCAACCCGGCTTAGCCACAACTTGGCTTGGGCATTTTATGAAAGTACATGCATAAGGTGGAGAAAGCACACTGCTCCACCCTTCTATACATGGAAAGTGGGAGGCAGATACATCATCATGACCCAATGCAGAACAAAGCAGGCAAACTGGGTGTGTTGATGTGTTAGCATACCAGGTTTGCTGGTATGCCAGCTGAGCTTGACCTGCCTGAATAGAACAGACGTTCTTAAAGCATTATTATATGCTTTAAATGGGAAAATGTCATGTTATGTCAAGCATAAGCAAATCTCATTAATCCACAGTCTGGGCAGATTTGTTTTTTTTTAAATGTCAATCATATGACACTGTGAATTTCAATAATTGTAGAATTTATAGCAAGGCTGTTGTATTGTTGGGTTTATTTAAGAAACTGTTGACGTAAGCAAACTTGTCAACGGCACAACATTAGTCCTCAGCAAAAGAATGATGATATTCAATTTCCCACTTGGCATTAAAAAAAAAAGCCCTCAGCGCACATCTGGATTAACGATCATTAAAGGACGAGGTGCCACAGGAAACATGCTTTTGCATAGAAGAACTGCAAACATATTCCATCACCTTGTGTTCTTCTCCCTTTAAACCACAAATCTGATTGCTGTGTTTCATTCAATTTAGTTTGCCATTTGTTGCTAATTAATTTAAATTTCTCAGCTACCAAAGGATCAAAACAAAGCAGCTTGCTAAGATCAGGTGATTTCTGTTTATCAACACTATTAAAACGCAATCTGAGTGCTGAGTGGGGTGACTTATGCGTCAAATTACACCGAATTCTTTTAAACAAAAATAATCCTTTCATTACTTAGCTGAATTCATTATTATAAATATGAACTGATGACATGAATAACTATTGAATAGATACAGTCCCAATGCATCTGTTCTAACTGTACCTGTTCTCCTAATCATTTAAAAGGTTCTTTTTATTTCTATTACTTTTTTGTTGATATTAAAAGTAATGGGAAATACTAGTGAGGGTACACAGCAAATTCAAAAGTGTTAAATGTTTTGGTGTTAATAGTCTTCTTGCAAAAGTAGAGTTAATTTTACTCTAAGCAGAGTCACATTCTTTTAATGTAACTCTGAGGTGTAAAATGATAGTAGTTAAAATCGAGTGTTAAAAATGAGTGTTTCTCTGTCAAATCTGGAGGCGTTACAATGGAAAC
>NW_024583108.1:72409-83527 GCF_018398535.1 Haplochromis burtoni | reverse complement strand
GTGTTAATTTGGACATGCTGGATTTGCTGTGTACATGCAGGGTTAGAGTATGAAATGTACCTCCTCTTACACTATATTCCCAAAAGTATTTGGCCATCTGTCTTCACACGCATATGAATTTGAGTGACATTCTTAATCTATAGGTTTTAATATGATGTCAGCTCGCCCTTTGTAGCTATAAGAGCTACAACTCCACTGAGAAGGCATTCCACAAGGTTTAGGAGTGGGTTTATCAGAATTTTTGACCATTCTTCCAGAAGCACATTTGTGAGGTCAGACACTGATGTTGTATGAGAAAGCTGTCTCCCAAAGCTGTTCTACCGGGTTGAGGTCGGGACTCTGTGCAGGCCAGACAACTTCTTCCACATCAAACTTGCTCATCCAACTCCTGAAAAGCAACCCCACTCCATAACCTCCTCTCCACAAAATTTTAGACTTGGCACAATGCAGTCAGACAAGTACTGTTCTCGTAGCCACTGCCTAACCCAAACTGATCTATCAGATTTCCAGGCAGACAAGTGCAACTCTTCTCTCCTAGAGTCCAGTGTTGGTATGGTTTACATCATTGCATCTCAAAATTTGCAGTGCACTGTTCTTGAGCTAATCTAAAGGCCTCATGAAGTTTGGGGGTCTGTAACTATTCGCTGAAGAAAATCGAACACTGAGTGTCTCAGCATCAGCCAACCCCACTCTGTGATTTTACATGGCCTACCACGTTGTAGCTGAGTTGCTCTCTTTCCAAAATTCTTCCATTTTGTTATAATATCACTAACAAGTGTGAAATATTTAGTAGTGAAGAAGTTTCACAACCGGACTTGTGGCATCCTATCAAGGTAATACACTGGAATTCACTGAGCTCCTTAGAGCGACCCAGTCTTTCACCGGTGTTTGTAGCAGCAGTCTGTATTGTTAGCTAATTGATTTTACACACCTGAGGCCTGTAGAAGTGATTGAAATGGCTGGATTCAAAGATTTGGCTTGGTGAGTGAACACATTTTTTTTAAATTCATAAATACAGTATGCAAACAGCTGTAAAGTGGCCAATTGACAATTCAATAAGGAGAGATCATTTAAAAGAACTAAACATCATTTACTGAATCTGTCAATTAGACTTCAATGCCACATAGCAGAGCAGAGTCCAGGACATGAAACAGAGGCAGACTGGCTTGCAAAAAGCATGCAAGGATATGATTGGTATAGTGATGATGACAGATTTGAGTTTGACAGTGTGGGACAGCATAAGTGATGTAAAAAACAGATTGGCAGCCTAAACACCAAGAAATGTAGCCAGATGAGTAAATACAAATCTTCCTTGTTGAACACATACACTTCTTTAGTTTGCGTCCTTAGCGATCCCTGTAGTATGTAAAATCATATTTGACTGTGAAATCAAATTGACTTGAATAAAAATGGATGGTATGCAAGGAGAACAGAGCTGAATGAAAACTATAGTAGATGCCAATATTTTTCTTTGATAGAATACTATCTAGATACATAAGAAACCTACACAGAAAAAGTGTTGTTTCTCCATTGTATTCGTGTCTTAAAACATCTTCACGTGTTCCTACAGATAGTACGCTTTTGTTTGTGCAGTGAAGTCTTTTTTGTGTTTTTCACAAAGGTTGTATTATATGAGGAAGTCAACATTTGCAGACTTAACTTGAGATGAGAGTTACTAAGCAACCACCAGCCATTGGTACTGGCATAATAAATGCAGATGCTAGTCATTTCCTATACACTACTCACCTACAACAGCACAGCCATCTGACTAAAACTGTAGTTATTGTGCTACCAAAACTGCTCTGACTGCATGCATACAGGAGATTTTTGGGTATCTAGCAGCTAATCTTTTGTGTCTTGTACTTTATTGATGGGGTGGGGGGTCTGTGTGTGTCTGGCGTGTTCTGGCACATCCTGTGGATGCTCAATCAGTTTGGGATGTGGGGGCTTTGGAGTCTGGCTCAACACCTTGTAATAATCTTTGAACTGCTTCTGAACAATGTGTCATGTTACAGAGTATGGACCAGTCACATGGATGGTATGTAGCAAAGTAACATCCACATGAATTCCAAAACCCAAGTTTCCAAGCAGAATGCTGCAATATAACAAGATGCAGTTTACTTACAGTACACCACCTGTCTAAAGCTTAAAACCACTTTAACACCAGATGACCTGTTTCTGGCTATTTCTATTCATAATGTTGAAGCAGATATTCCATGAAGAGTCCATATATATTAGATGTTTTAAAGTTTAAATTCAGCTCCCTTGTGCCTTCAGCTGTCTGACATTTATTTCTTCATTTCATTCTTTATGTTGTATCTCTGGCTTTTCCTTCTTAAGATTATAATTGATAATTTATATGCTGACCAGAGCAAGACCAGAGGAACAATAGTTAGAACCAGTAACCTTCCAATGTACACATGGGCATGCATAAAATGTGAACAATCTACTGTAAATCATATCCAAGACATAACAGTAGTAGCCTCTTTCCCTTGACTGAAGGCTTTTCCATTTGAATTCAGTTATTCGTAGGTTCAACTAGTGTGCATTCAAATAGCCAGCAAAGCAAGATGATAATTAAGTAATGAAATCCACCTGGGGTGGAAAAAAGAACCTGCTTTGTCAGTGGCTTATACGTGAGAATAGGCAGATGGTAAGTAAGGTGAACTGGATTTATAATACAAATTCAGTGGGTTTTACAAAATGAGGGCTTTTGGGTGTCAAATATAGTCAGTTTTCTTCATATACTTTGCAAAAATAAATGAGAGAGAGACAGAAAAAGAGTTTAGACCCACTTATTGCATCTGATCAGTCCTAAATTCATTCTGCAGAAAAAAGTCAATGACTCCAAACTTAAGATAACACAAATTATGTTCAGCAAAAAAGAAAGAAAGGGGGGTATGTAGGTTTTGCTTTAACCCTCCAGAACCCTCTCACCTTCATGGACACAGTCTAGGACTTTGTAGAGACACAGACAAATGTGAGATGGCCTTAATCTACATCAAACGCACACACCCGTAGTGATATCTTCAGCAATTTCTGATCCTGTAAAAAAGAAAAAAAGGAAATTCACTGACCTGCAGCAAGTTCTGTACCACGTTTGAAACAACCTAGTTGCCTATTACCTTGTAAAAATTGTGTCCAAGTACACCTGGTATATATCTGAGGCTGCTCACTAAACAAAGCCAGAGTCAAATTCTGCTTTTTCATGCTGCCTGTGTCTCAGCATTATGCACTAAGTGTCTTTTAGCATGGGTGCCTTAACACAATAGTCCCAGCAGTATTGGCTGCTGGCAGGTTCTTCCCATTTTAAAGGCCTATAAAACCTGCATTGGGAGGCTGGGTGGGGGGTGGAAGAGTTATGTCACAGATGTATCATTCATGAGACGGCGGCTCTCATCCCATTTGGACATTTGTGTGATGCACTTTGATTTTCCCTTGCTGATTTTTTTCATTTTCAGTCAATTTGTTCTTTCGCTGTCACTTGCTGATTCGGTTTAGACACTAAAAAGTACTTGGCTAGATTTAGGAAAGATCGTGGCTCAAAGTACAATACACCCCTTCAGAAGAGTAGTCCTGCACTTTGAAAATTGAAGGCTTGTAGATGACAGACCCGTCTCTCTAATGCCATAACCCAGTGCAGCACCAAATGACACCTTGTGGATAACTCATAAAACAGCATTATTTTATGCCCCAGGAAATGACAATGGGCTGACCAGAAAGAGAGAAAGCAGTGTGTTCAACAAAACTACATCCACCCCAGACACAGCCTGTTCACCTTGCTGCTGCCTGGCAAGCATTACAGAAATATTAGCTGTCGCGCTACCAGACGCTGAAGCCGTTCCTTACCTCAGGCAGGCTGCGAGGGTGCTTCATTCATAATCCGCTTTCCACTCTGTTTTATTTTTGTGACTTGATTGTTTATTCATTCATTTCTAACTTTTTTCTGTTTGCTTTTTATAAAAAGGACAACATCAGCAATTTAGTCATAGAGTGTTGTTCTGCACTACGATAATTAAACTTGAACTTGAATCAAATTGTGATACAAAGGCTTTCAGTACGAAACAGTACAGAACTGCTCAGCTGTGACTGACAGAGGCATGCATCATTTATAAAAACAAACTTTTAAAAATTGTTTTACACAGTGAACACAGCGTTAGACAGAGGACAAAGACTAAAGATGTGAAAACAGGCAGATTTATTGAAGATACACAATAAAGCTGAGTGCTTTCTTTTTCTTTGTATTTCTTTTTTAACCGTACTATGACTCTACCCTCGAGAGCAACAGCAATGTGTGGTAAATAACTTGTTATAAAATATTTTTTTGTTATTGTAGTAGCACTTTTCTCATTCTTTTATCAATTAAGTACCAGGCAAGATTATCTGCAAATGCACGTGGTATTTGGGCCAAAGTTGTGAGCAGCAGTGCTTTTGCTGGCCTACTCTGCTTTTTAATACACAGTAATTTTGGGTAAAAAAAAAAAAAGTGTGGCATACAGTACAGAAAAACCCCAGTGGTGTGGATACAGATAAATAGCCCTGAGATGAGAAAGTATTAAATTGCTCCCATGGTAGAGGTAGCAAGAAGAATTGGATGGATTTTCTTGTGCATGTGTTATTAAGGGAGCATTTATAAAATCATTTTGAGGTTAAGTGCACATCAGCTTTAAAAAAAAAAAAATGGGATACTAGCCCTTAGGAAGACTGGGGATTTTAATTCCCATACAGCACCTATAAAAATGGAAAGAGAGAAACATACAGAAATAACATGCATGTGCATAAGCAGGTTACATGGAATTTCTAACCTATACGAACACTGCGAAGGCGACAGAATCTGGTGACAGAATCAGATGAAACCAAAGCAGTCAAGAGTGCAACCGATGCTCTGTCACTCCCACTCTGTTCCGTCTCCTTTCTTCCCCCTTCCTTGCTCCTTTTGACATTTCGTCACAACAGTGCAGCATCTTTAATAGCAGAAGTGCTACTGAACAGTTTTTTCACAAATACCGAACCACGTGAATGTCAAAATGGAAGATTTCACCTGAGGCTGGTGCCCTGTACTTACAGAGGACCTACCAGCAGCAGTCAGTGACATGGAATGATCTGTAAATGGGTGGAGAGCAGTGAGTATCAAGAGGTATGCTTGTGAAGTGCAGAGGCAGGGCTGAGATAAAATGCAGGACAATTTGAGAGCTCTTAAAGCCAGGCTGATAAACGTCTGATTCATCGCAGTGTGTGTAAGTACATGTGTGTGTCATTGCCTCTTTCTCCTCGTTTCAAGAATGAATGAACAAAGACAACGTGCTCCTTTTTAAACAACACTTTTTTTGTTGTTGTTGCTTTTTCATTGAGGTCCCGTGCATCAGGTGACACGGCTCTCTCGTACGTGTGCTGTGTTTGCGCATGTATGTCTGTTGGTGTGCATCGTGGACATGTGAGGTGGGATGCATGGTGATGGATTAGGGCTGGAACTAATGTGCTCGTCCACCTGTGAAATGAGAACAAGGGGAAAGGGGACAGGCGGAGGAGGGCCCCATCACACTCACATCAGGCTTCCTGCAGACATAACTTGACACTTTTTGATGATATGATGGCAAACGCACAAACAAAAGCATACTTCTTTGCCCTCTACATTTTCCCTCTTTCTTTTTTTCTTCCTCTAAGAAAGCTGGCACAAAACAGATCTGACAGACGCACAATTCATAGACTCGCTTGAAGTGCAAGACACGTTTGACCACACCGTCAGAAAAGGAGGCCATGGATGAGGTGAGCAGACACACACAAAAAAATCAAGCACAACCAATACCTCTGTTGGGGTATTTTCAAAGTGCATCAAAGAAGCAATACCGTATTACAGCAGTACCATTTACTGTGACATGACTGACATTCTCTTATCTTTTCTTTGTGCTGTCTCTCTCACAAGTGAAGTATTTTGTATTGTAGTGTAACTCTTGTCAGGCCCATTGTACTACATTGTGCACAGTGTGTATACAGTATAGACATAAATTATACACGTTTTCAAGCAAATTTCAAAATAATAATAACTTTCACAAGTTAGTAGAGTCAAGCCAAGGCTAAAAAAAAGCTAAAACCAAATGTGAAAAAAACATTTTAGTAAAGTAAAAAATGGAAACTTGCAAAAAAAAAAAAATACACTTCTCCAGATGACTTCAAGACTGTGAGTCAACTGCTTTTAAAAGTGTCTTTATTGTAATATGTCTCCTGGTTTTCCTTAATCTCCCCTTTGACACATGTCCTCTATATAATAATAATTTAAAAGGTTAAACTCACACTGAATGCCATGGTACTGGGCCGTGTGACTCAGTGTTTGAGTTTTATCGTATTTTGTTATTAATTTGTGCCTAGGTTGCTGTTCTAGTCTGTTGTTTGCGGATCCTTTTGTGTCTTCTCCCCTGTTCTAAGTCTCCCTGCTTCGTGGGTCTGTTTCATGTCTGTGGTTCTTGTTGTCAAGTTCGTGACATGTCTGTGTCTCGTCATGTTTCCTGTTTATTTTGAAAGTTTTCTTTCCATCTTCTATGTGCTTAGTTTACACTTCCACTGTGGCGTCATTATGTTCATTCTAGTCAGCTGTTTCCTTATGTGTCTCCACTTCCCCTGATCTCCTCATTTGTGTATTTAAGTCCTCAGTCTCCCTGTGTTCAGCGTCACGTCGCATATGTACCACCATGGTCAAAGGAGCTTGCAAAGCAAAGCGTCTGGACTTCTTTAAGTTGCTTGAAGACGTTTCACCTCTCATCCGAGAAGCTTCTTCAGTTCTAAGGTCAATTGGTGGGGAGTCCCAGATTTAAACCTAGTGGGAGTAACCCCCCACAGGCGGACAAAAGGACCCCCTGATGATCCTCTAATCGCCTGAGCCAAGGTGTGAAACTGGGTGTGGGTCTCAATCAGCCAGGGTTTCGGGTGAGCTCATTGTGAAACCTGGCCCCACCTTATCATGCGAATTCCTGAGGTCAGCTGGCCCAGGATGTGAGTGGGCGTTAAGGCAACTGGGGAGGGAACTCAAAACTGGATTATAGATGGCAGACAGTTGGTGTTGTAAACCACCGCCTCTGTTCAAAGATGGTCGCTCACAGTGGACATAGATGGCTTCTTTCACTCCTCTTTCAAACCATCTGTCCTGTATCACCATGTTTTCCTCATCAAAATCATAGTTTAGTTCATATTTGAGTCTTGTTTGCAGTTTTGTTTGTTTACTCATTCTTTCAGCTAAATAAAGGCTCACTTTATTTTTGAAACTCTGGTTTGCACTGTGTCTGCTTCTGGGTCCACCTCATCTTCACACTGGCCCACCCCACGGTGACCTTGAAACCAGGGGCGATTTTAGCCCATTTTTGGGGGTGCTTCAGCAAAAGTATAGATAACCCCCCTCCCAAAATGGTTTGTTCCAGCTCGACGTTTCCGTACTCTGGCTCTAGCGCCGTTGCTGCCAGAGTGCTGGTGGCTGAGACGGTGCGGCGCAGAGGTGTTAGTGCCTGGCTTAAAACAGGACATATTAGCTGCATTTAACCTTCAGTTACTCTTTATATAGTTAGGTAGGAGTCAGACCATGTTTCTTTTTACTGAAAAACATTACATTACTGGGTGTAAAAAAAACAAACAAAAAAACCCCAAAAAAAACAAACTTGTTTTCCGGCGATGTTTGATACCCCACAATCCTTTCTACACTGTAGTAAAATCAGTGACATTTGACCGCCCTGTTGCTCCCATTGAAATGTATACAGCCTATTTAAAACCTAAAACTTAAAATTGTCCATAGCCTACTGTTGTTACCACTGTCCTGTTTGAAATGGATACTAACTAGCTAACTGGCCGAATGCCCATTAACCTTATAACTCCTGTTGTGTGTGTGTGTGTGTGTTTTGTACAGAGAGACAGCCAGGTTCATAATGGATATAAGGAAGTTTTTATAAGGACGTTTTTTTTGTTTTGTTTTTTTAAAGGAGCCACATTCAGGTAAAAGTTTAAAATCAAATGATTCATCAATCAAGAATAATGTTGGATCAGTGTTTCAATATTTATGTCTTTTATTAGATGTTCATGTGGTTTGGTTATTTTCCTTTTGGTTGAAAGTTAACGGAGAGAGGACTTTTTGTTAGTGATCTTAATAGTATTTTTTTCATATTAATGTAATTTTTCATTTAATTGAATACAATCTATTTGGGTATGATTGTCAGTCCAAGGAGGGAGAGAGGTAAGAGGGGAATGTGAGGAGAAAGTACAAGGTCAGGAAGAACCAGGTAAGAAAACAGACAGGGAACAGTGACAGGCACAACAGAAACTGTTAAACTGACAAAGAAAAAAACTGGAAGTTGTGTTCTCCCTATATTAAAGCTGCTATACAGAATCTGCAAAACAAACTGGGTTGAAACATTTTTGACCCTTTTTAACAACATTCCAACATAACATTATAATTGATTGGGGAGATTAAAATTAATTATATATTTTTATGTGGTTCAGCCACAACTCTACTAAAACTGCAGCCAGTAATAGGTAGGCCAACTTTTGGACCGTCCAGTTGTCTGAATGACTGCCGCAGTACGTGCGCCACATTTGCGCACTATCAGAAAGTGCCAAAGGGTGCCCTGGTGGAGTGAGGAGCTGTAAAGAGAAGCAGAGTGCTCTGTTGATATTCTTAAAAATGTTTTAAGCTAGTTTGTTTCAGAAGAGATCGCCAGCGAGAGCTCCTCCTCGGCTGCTGGCAGCGAGAGCTCCCCTCGGCTCGCCGAGCTCCTCCTCGGCCGGCAGCGAGAGCTCCTCCTCGGCCGGCAGCGAGAGCTCCTCCGGCTCGCCGGGCTCCTGCTCCGGCAGCGCGAGCTCCTCCGGCTCGCCGGGCTCCTGCTCCGGCAGCCCGAGCTCCTCCGCCTCGCCGAGCACCCACTGGGGCCCGCAGAGCTCCCGCACGGGCAGGGCAGGTGCGGGTGGCGACGTAGCGGCCGGTGAAGAAGACGGCTGAGGGGCGACTGCAGGCGGATGAGTTGACGGCTGCGCTTCAGCCACAGATGGATGATCCGGAGGCGACGATGGTGTGGCAGCTACTCCCGGTAGACTGGACAGCGATGTAGGGACAGATGGGTGAAATGATGGCAGAGGTGGTCCGGCCGGCATATCGACCTCCAACTGAGGATGAAGGTGAGAGGCTGACTGGACTGAAGACTGAGCTACCAGCTGGGCAGCAGGCTGAGGTGAGGGTGAGATGGCTACTATGAAGGGTGGAGAGGATGAAAATGTTACAGCTGGCTCAACAAATTCCAGGGGTCCAGAGGCAACTGAGACCTCCAGTTCGGTCTCTGGGGAAGCCCTGGGGAGAACCTCAGTCTCCATGCGGCCAGACTGAGCCAAAAAGTCATTTGGGTCTGTATGCTCGGAACTCCCTAGCTCCCAGCTTACAGTCCCAGAGGGAATATTTTCTGAGTCTTTGGAGGTACAGCAAACAGTTTCTATTTTCATGTTTACAGGAAGGGAATTTATAACACCGGCAGAGTCCATTTTACTCACTGTGGCGTCCAGAGCCGCTGGTCCTGAGTCTTCGACCAGCACAGGAGTGAGTGTGGATGTGGTTGAACGCTGCTTGCGAGGACGCCTTCTCCTCCGTGAAGGCGGGGCCGGGTGTAAGGAAACAGTCTTCTGCTGTTCATCTGGGTTTTGATTTTCAATGACATGATTAATAGACAAAAATGAGTCGGGTTTACTCACTGCGGTAATGAGCGCTGTCGGTCCGTTGCCAGCTGACCGGGCTGAAACCGCAGGAGTGGGTTGAGGCGTAATGGGATGATGGTAGAGAGTGCGGCATGCCTTCCGTAACGGCGGATCAAACGATTGTGCCGCGAGCATCGACGGGAAAGCCCTCCGCCGACGCGTGAAAAACCAAGCGGCTAGAGTCTCTAGGAGAGCAGCCGAACTGTCCATGCTCGGACCACCCAAGCCAAATAGTTCAAAACTCGAGCTCTCCCTTAACCTAGCGACCAGGTGCCTAAGTTTGTTAATGTCCAGAATGTTCGTGGTGAAGGTAGTGGATGTGAGGTGATTGTCAAGGAACACTACCTGTATGTGTCTCCTGTGTGGATCTACAGCCTGGATTACGCTCCGGCAGTAATCCCATAGCTGCGCGAGCGATCTCTCCTCCGTGGCAACTCCTGAGTTTGCTGGGTCCATGGTGTTTGGCGGGATCATTCTGTCACGGTCTGGCTGGCAGACCATGGGGATGTGGGGAAGGAGGACCCAGGCGCGGAGCTCAAAGTTCAAGCAGTGCGTTTATTTACAGAGGGTGATATCAAACAACAATAAATCCCCGTGTTTTCCCCAGACTCCCGTGTCGTGTCCTCCAAGTGCTCTCTGCTCCCGTGTCTGCACTCCCGGTGCTCGCTGCTCCTTAAGCCTTCCACGCTCCTCCTGCGGGAAACAATAGCGGCAGCAGTCAGGACACTGAACAATGGCAGGCATACACTACACGACCAAAACCTAAACTGGGTAACTAACGTGAAGTCCCAAGCAATGATCCCGCGTCGGTGGGAGCTCCAAGACTCTCTTAAGTAGCTCCCCCGACGAGGCCTGATCAGCAGCAGGTGTGTGGCTTCGGGTGTGGCCAGTCCCCTTGCAGGGCCACACCCTCCAGGCCTGACGCCGCCTATAAACAAGTGCTCAGCCACCCACACACACACACACACATACACAAGCACAGAGAAGGGGAAGCAACACCAAAATACACAACAATAACACAGGTCCATGACTGCCCAGGGGTCCTGGGTCGCCCAGTCCCAGGACGCTGACAGTACCAATCCTCTAAAAAATGGGTCTCCGAGACAATACAACCAAATTACATACGTAAACCAACCGAGGGGGAAAATTAAATTGTATTAAAATGTATCAGTTGTTTTTCAATTAATAAAACTGAGTTAATATTCATTCATCTGGGTAGCTAGTCTATTATCACAAGTCTAAAAATAAACTGTTGTCTTATCTTGTTCTAATCATCTACATATTTATCCCTGACAAATTTACATGTAATAATATTATTAATAAAATAAGGCTATTTGCTGGGTAGTAAATCATTCATCCATCCATCCATCCATTCGCTCCGCTTATCCTTTTCAGGGTCGC
>NW_024583108.1:29676-41281 GCF_018398535.1 Haplochromis burtoni | reverse complement strand
GGGGGGCGCTGGAGCCTATCCCAGCTGTCATAGGGCGAGAGGCGGGGTACACCCTGGACAGGTCGCCAGTCTGTTGCAGGGCTAAGTTTCCTACTCATGCATGTGCTTAACTCAGTGTGAATATACTCAGAGTTGATTGAACTAACTGATCACCCTTTCACAAACCGAAAACTCAGAGCTGCCCACCTCAGAGTTACTTAATTCTGTATATATGCTTAAACTCAGAGATGGTTGAATCTATTTTTTAGAGTAGGGCCTTGCTCTCATTTCAATCTCTGCACAGTGATTCTTTTTAGGATTTTTGGAGTGCTTGCCAAACAAAACCAGCAATTTTAATGATGTAGAGTTGTTCTTTGGTAGCTTGTGAAAACAACTGTCCTTGACAGCAAGTGCATACGCAGATATGAAAATGCATACTGTTGAACAGAGAAACAAACATACCACCTACATTTGTTTCCTACAATAGATCACACAAACACAACTGCACTGTATGCAGCACGCACACTCGAACACACATATGGAGTTGTTCTTTTATAATGGCTTTGTGTCAGCATATAACGGATGTCTCCTAACAGTCCCATTTATTCCCATCTCCAGCTAGCCTATGCCTGTCCAAACAACAGCGCAAAACAAAGGATGGAAAACAACAGAGGAGAGACAAACACATCAATCTGCCACCAAACCACACACACACACAATCACATCAAACACAAACACACATATAAGCACCACAAAGAGATAGCCTAATAGAGAGAGTAGAGACGTAGTTATTGAAGATTTTAACTCATTCATAGTCAGGAATTGATACGGGTGAAGGATAGGGAAACACATTTAAAAAGAATGCCAACACTTTTCACTAAGACGGGCAATCAAGTTGATGACAACCTGATATCAGAGCATGTAAATACCCGCCACATGGCAACTGAGACACTAATACAAATACAGACACTTTGTGCCAAGATCATCCTGTGTTGAGTCTCTCTGTTCAGAGAGACAGAAGTAAAAGCATAAAAAAGCAAACTACGGATCAATCAGCTGTCAGCGCGCTGTGTCGCTGACGTGGAGTGGGCCCTTGGAGATGAAGTAAGCCTGATACAGACGGATCTTTGATTAGCCCAAAGCTTAATAAGACTTCGCACTGAGTCTGGAATGGGTTCCAGCGTCTAGGATCATATATGATAGAGGCACAGCGCTGTTTTATTTGTGCAAGTTCACCTGCACGTTTCTGGGGGGGAGGAGGTTGATCAGCCGCTTCTCAAAACACACACACAAACACTCATGAGACACAAACACAGTCCCCTTTTGTTGTTTTTGGCTCGCCCTACAAAGATGCAAATAAGCTGCTTTTATTTATATTTGTTTGCCATTACAGTCTTTGCCCTTAATAATGTTCCTCCGCAGTGCTCTCTCCATCTCAATGAAATGCGCTGTATAAATGTTTATTGTTATTTTCATCCCCACATTAAGTACTGCACCGACACCCCTACTGTTTTCTGAGTAAACTGTTGAATGCTGCAAGAGAACTCAAACACAGGACACGGCACACGAACAGCAAGAGAAAAATAAATAAATAAAAGGCAAATACACACACAAGGAAATTTGTGTACTGAACTATTACAACAACAATAAAGCCAGCAAATGCGAATGAGCTTGTGGTAACCCTCTTGGTGCCTGTGTGGCAGACATTGATTAAAGGCCCTTGTTAGCATGTACGGCCCCTGTGTTTCTACTGTGTCATTGATAAGGACTTTGTATTCACACTCACTGAGGGGAGTCGGGTAATTAAAAACCATTGACAGCCAGATTTAAGGAACAAAGACGTTGGTCTCACTGTTGCAGATTTGCATATGCATTAATTGTTGTTCTTCTTTTCATCTTCAAGTTAGTACAGTAAGACTCGCACGCACGAGCACAGTAAAGGGAAGCGTCTTTTACCAAAGTGTGAAACTGCTTTAACTTGTTCCTGCAGGCACTGATCAGTCTAACCACATTAAAGTGATAACGCAGTGTGAATTACAGAATAAACTCAACTATTAATATGAACACTGCAGCTGCATTATAATCGTTTAAGCACTATAATATAGAGAAATACTGCAAAAGTAATCATCTTTACACGAGTACTCCTATCACATGTATTATATATATATATGTGTGTTTATATGTGTGTGTATATGTATATATATGTATATATTTATGTATATTCAGTATATATATATAGTATAGTATTTACTATTATATATATATATATATTATAATATATATTATAATATAGTATAGTATTATACTTATATATATATCCTTGTTTCAGTACTTTGAAAGCACAAGCCACTGGGTCATGCAAGAGTAAGAATGGTTCTAACCAGTCTAATCTTTCACGAGCTGCTAGCTGTAGTGCAGCAGTACGGTGGCATGGTAGTATAGTGCTATCTTACAATTGCAGCAGACCATATCTTGGCCTAATTACCTTTCACGTTAGGGGTGGTCAGAGATTTAAGACATTTCTAATTTTGCAACAGAGCTACAATTTGCACTTTGCAGTAGCTACATTGTTACACATTGTAGATATTCTGTGATGTGTGACTTAACTTCATAGTCAGTGAAAGTTTCAGTAGCTGTGATATACTGAGACATAAAGTAATCTGTGGTTAAAAAAAGAAAAAAAAACTATAAAAGGTTGATGATGAAAGCAGTTCTGATGCTTTTTAAGAAATTGATGCATACATAATGATATATACAGAACTGTGCAAAAAGCCATTTTTAAGGGATAAAATGCAAATTACACAGCAGGTCTTATAGAGTGTTGAATTTCAATTTTACATTTTTGGTGGTGTAACAGTGAATGTCTACAGTGTCATGGTTTGTGGCTGCATTTGAGTCAGTGGAGTTGGTGATCTTGTCAAAATCAATGGAATTATGAATCTAGAAATGTTCAAATACCATTTGGAAAGCATTTGATTGGCAATCGCTTTATTCTTCAGTATGAAAATGATCCCAAACACACAACATTTAAAAGATTTTTTTTTTAAACTTTAATTGGAACACCATCAGTGATGGACTGGTCTCCTCACACCCTGAACCTCAACATTATTGAAGCATTGTTGGATCATCTTGACAAAGAACTAAATAAAAGGCAGCAAGCATCCAGATTGCTTATTGAAATTACAAGAAAGCTTGAATGAGAGAGTTCAGGCTGTGTTGAGGATGCCAAATAATTTGGTGCGATTTAAAGGACTTATACAGTCTCTGATTTTGCCTTGTATCTTATATATCTTGTTTTAATAAAACACTGTACCTATTTCCAGTTTTCATAATAACATTGTAAGAAAAGGCTTGAGACTTTTGAATAGTACTGCATATAAGGTTCAATTAAAAACTATATGACACAAACTTTGCCTGATGTAAATTTGGCTAATTTCCTTTTTGAGATCATCTCTTTCTGGAGCCGTACACTGCCCCTGCTGTGTTTTGATCACCACTTGGAAGTCCTGTTCTGACCACTCGCCAGCACATATTTGTGACATGAAAGGGACATTGTCCCTTCAGTTTAACTTTCATTTTAGGGGAGAAGAATAAGTCTTAATTAGCCCCATGAGACATGGGCGAGTGGTGACAAAAATGTATTGGTACATGTCCCTATACTACTGTGAGCCCACAGGTAATTTTTAGATACTTTCCTTGGAGGCTGTGAATTCTTTCACTGAGTAAAGCTATTTAGATATGTAACCCTATCCATGACGATCCTCAAAATCAGTTTTATGTCAGTTTGACTCAAAAGTCATGTTTGTTCTCTTTGCATGTTTTAGGTCAATGACAAAACAGAAAATGTGTAGCAGGAGTGCTGGAGGCTGCATACAAGGGGATAACAAGTCCATTTAAAATGAGTGCTGTTTTTGATCCATGAAAGTTTTCACACATGAGTTGAAATTCAGTGAATCATTTGACAACATTTCTGTGTCATCAAAAGCACCCTTGGTCTGACAACAAATGGATTCTGTGTCACTGAGCCCTAACAAGAACCTCTTTTCTCTTAAAAAACAGAAACGTCTACCTTGTTACCCACATTCTTACGTACATGTCTGCCATTATTATATTATTAGATACAATCTAAAAAAAAAAACCACAGTAAAAGGCATTTCTTCAAGTCATTTCTGAACACCTATGAATTAATGCAGACCATCACAGATAAAAGCAGGCTATTTTATTCTATGGGGCAATACAAAGTAAACTCTTTAACAAACAGTATTAGTGACAATACGAAATAAGGTTTCCCAAAATAGACATCTAGTTTTTATCTGACAGGCAGCTCTCCCTCTGTAGAGACATATGCTTGGCACTCTAATTAAACTGCATGCAGTGGGCCATGTGTGTGCAGTAGAGCACCTCAGTGAGCAGCCAAGCGTTAGCGAGGAGGGAACTTCAGCAGGTGAGAAAGGTGAAAGAGGCCTTTTATTCCCTCCCTCCCTCCCTCCCCCTTCCTCTCCCTCTCTGTCAAACAGGGCCACCGCTTATTAGAAGATCCTGAGCTGTCAGCAAAATCACACACTGTGGGCATACATTCTGTCACAGCCAGCGCACTTATTCATCTATACACCTCTGTGTGTATCTACGTCACCATGCTTATCTACTTCTCTTTATCATACAATCTCTTTACCTATAAGCATTCTGCTCTACAACTTGTGCCGACTCTCACATAATTAGCAGTGGGTAGCACCAAAGATTACATCATGCAGAGACCGGGACACACACTGCACAGCAGAGAGGAAGAGACTGTCACAAACGAAGATACTTTCTTTTTCTTTTTTTTTTTTTTTATCAGCAAAGTGTAGTCAAGAGCAACGTGCTGGGCAGAAGAATACACTCTAGTGACTTTAACTGCCTCATGCAAGATGGCAGCAACAGCAGGAAAGAAACCCCGCTAACATGGAAGCTATAAAATTTCAGAAATAATTAAAATATAGCAAAACCTGAAGATAAAGTAACCCTTTATCTGTAAGGATTCAAGCACTAAAAGCTAGTTGTAAATTGGTAACTTCCTATTCAGATTTATTTATGTATTTTTAACATATAAATAAACTTATATATTTAGTTAGTTGGTGAATTTATAATGTATTTTTCAAGCCTTCAAATTAAAAAAAAAAGACATTTTGCTAAATCCCCTAAAACAATAGGGAAGTCGTTAAATCTTAGTAAGTGTGTATTTTTGATGAGGAGATGGGGTGAAGGCAAGTGGAAACATTAGGTACTATTACATGTCTGAATGTATAATAAGTAAATTCAGAAGGATGTCTGCTTTTGATCAATAACAGCTGGTAAAAGTGGCTCCAGTCCCTCCCCAACTCTTGGACAAGCAGTTAAGAAAATGGATGGATGGATGGACACAGGACAAGCTGGAATGGATGAATGGACGGATATGTTTATTGATAGTATAGCTCCAAAAAAAAAAAAAAAAAAAGCACCCCAACTCGTACTGTTGAAAGATTTTGTTGTACCCTTGCTATTTGCCAACATTTTAGGATACCAGAGTCATTGCTTAAAGCCACTTAGAGAAGACAGTGTCATTTATCTATGTTCCCCTTTGCTTTCCATTGTCCATTGTTATATCAGTACACAACTGTCAGCTTAGCTGTAGAGAAATGTTATTCCCCAACATTTGGGAGATGGTGTTTCTTGTCATTGAAAAAAAATGGAAAAATGATGAGCTAAATAATCCATCTTGGTAAACGTGAAGACTTAATTTGGTTTCCCCAACATTTCTGTCTTGTTTATTAATGTTGCAATGTGACTGTGTTGAGTATATTCATCATTATATTATTTCTTCTCTGATACCGGATGACACCTACAGCTTCCTCTAGGAAGGAACACATAAGTATACCATAAAAGTTTCCTAAATAGATCAATTTATTTTTACACTGTTTCCATTAGCAAAGGGGACAAACTTTGTAAATTGTATATTTTAAAGGGTAGGCATTCTGGATGACTTAAAACTCTGGAATGTGTATAGAAGAGGGAATGCGTTGATTCAAGATTCACTGCATGCCTTCTGTTATAACTCACAATTCACACCTGTAAGGTTTGTCAAAGTGACATTTGGTTAGTAGTAAACATTTTATTGCACAATTATAAAATGATGGACAGTATCATAAAGTAGGCAAGTATGCAACGATTTCTTAGAAAGGCCAACTAGTTGCCCTGAGTGAAGGTAGCAAGATAATATTGTGGCAATACCTATCGTCCAACTGCAAAATAATTATTCAGACTCTGCTTGTGTAAAAATATGCAAGCAAAATAAAATGTGCCCTTAGGGAAGAAGCTCATAACAAAAAAAATAAATAAATACACAAAAACAATTCTGAAGAGTGATTTCACTTTGCTCTTACCACTTGATTGCAAATAAACATGTTTCACCAGTTCCTCATTGAAATGAGCATGGAACTAAATCCAGTCTGACTGAAGCTAGTTATTAAAAGTGACTTTCTCAATAGCTCTCATAACTTGGACTGATTTGAGTTCCAATCAGACAGTACAATAGCCCAGTCAGACCTACTCTTACCTTCTTACACAGCGAGAAATGTTTACTTCTATAAAACATAAGGAAAGCAAATGCATTCTGATGATCCTCTATTTTGATTTCTAAATGGTTATGAGTGGGCAAGACTGCAATGTCCTCTACACATGTATTCCCGGAAACCAATTTTTTAAATACAAGCAATACATTTATACTAGTTTCATGTTTCAGTAAGTATTTTTGGTCTTATTTGCTGCCCCGAGGACGTGCTTGACATGCTCCGTTTGGGTCCTGGAGAAAATCAAGATGTCATCAAGATAGACAAACACAAAGCGGTTAAGAAAATCTCGCAAAACATCATTCACCAATGCCTGGAACACAGCGGGAGCGTTTGTAAGCCCAAAAGGCATCACCAGATACTCAAAGTGGCCCAGGTGGGTCTTGAAGCAGTCTTCCACTCGTCCCCCTCACGGATACGAACCAGATGATAGGCATTGCGGAGGTCGAGTTTGGTGAAAACGGTGGCTCCCTGGAGGAGCTCAAAAGCTGACGTCAGAAGAGGAAGAGGGTATTTATTCTTGACCGTGATCGTATTCAGGCCCCGGAAATCTATGCAAGGGCGTAGGGTCTTGTCTTTCTTTGCAACAAAGAAAAACCCAGCGCCCAGTGGGGAAGTGGATGGGCGAATGATGCCCACAGCCAAGGAGTCTGTTATGTAGCGCTCCATAGACTCACGCTCAGGCTTAGCGATGTTATAGAGACGGCTTGAGGGCAAGGGAGCACCAGGGAGCAGGTCTATCCCGCAGTCATACGGGCGATGGGGCGGCAGCGATTGGGCTCTGTCCTTGCTAAACACCTGACTCAGGTCGTGGTAATCCGCCGGTACAGAAGACAAATCGGGTGGAGCGGGCAGCCCGGCCGGGTCAGTAGTCACGCAGGCAGGCACTGCAGAGCGTAAACACTGCTCGTGGCAATACGTGCTCCACCCAGTAATACACCCCCTAGCCCAGTCTATATGTGGGTTATGCTGCTGAAGCCAGGGAAAACCCAAAACTAAGGGGGTGTTGGGCGCCTTGAGGAGAAACAGGCGAATCTTCTCTGTATGATTGCCGGACAGGGTGAGAGTAATTTCTTGGGTGCGGTGAGAGACAGAGGCTAGCGTGCTGCCATTAAGCGCCGAAACCTCGAGCGTTTCAGGGAGAGGGACAACTGGCAAACCTATCTTGAAGGCCAGAGCCTCATCCACAAAACTCTGCTCGGCCCCAGAGTCAATCAGAACGTTACATGGGTGAATGCAGGAAAGAAACTGTAATTTCGCGGGACAGCTAAGGTGGAGAACCGAACTCGCAGGTGCACCCGTCAGTATCCCCACCTTTACTGACGGGCAGACTCTTTTGACCGAGAGGGGCAGGCATCCGCGAAATGCCCCCTCTTCCCGCACTCAAAGCACTCACCCACCAGTCGTCTTCTTCCCGGTTGAATCTAGTCCGCCCCAATTGCATGGGTTGCTCCTCATCAGCTGGAGAGTCGGGTTCCTCCTCCCTCCATTCCAGCGAGGGAATTCCCACGCCCCCTGCTGACCTCCGCCCATCTCCAGATCGCCTCCCAAACTCTCGCATATGGTCATCCAGACTGATACACAAATTCACCAAGGCACTCAATGATTTAGGTAGCTCTTTGGATGCCAACTCACGTTTGATGTTCTCATTCAAGCCGTTCAAGAAGGCCCCTCGGAGTGCCTTCTCCTCCCAGCCGGCTTCTTCGGACAGGATCCAAAAATCCACGGAGAAGTCAGCCACGGTCCGCCGACCCTGTTTCAATGCAAACAAACGATGAGCAGCACTGTCTGGGTTAGACCCCTTATCAAATACACATCGAAACTTGCTTAAGAAGTTACTGTATGAGATAGAGGGCTGAGCGCTCAGCACCGCTTGAGCCCACTGCAGAGCCCTTCCCGTCAGTAGCTCGACCATAAAGGTGATCTTGGTAATGTCAGAAGCATACGCTTGAGTCTGCTGCCTAAACATCAAGGAGCATTGAATCAAAAACCCCCGACATTTATCCAGGTCCCCGCCGAATTTCTCAGGCACCGGCAATGCGTGTTCACGTCGTGGCGGGGGTGGAGATGGCGGAAGGGGAGACGCCGCCGCTTGGTCAAGCAAGGCTATAGGTGGTTGTGGTTGCGCAGGGCCCCCTTGTGGCTGAACGGGTGCCCCGGGTGTAGTGAGTAGCATACCTTTTAGCTCCGATACCACCTGTAGTAATGCGGACTGCTCCTTGGCGACGTGCTGCAGCATTGTCTCGTGTCGCTCCAATCGTTCAGCCTGAAGCGCGATTTCGCGCTGGAGGGGGGTAGAGTCCGCTGAGTCCATTGCTGGCTGGATTGTTCTGTCACGGCTGATGGAAGGTATGGACTCAAGCGCGGAGCTCTGGGTTGAAGCAGACAGTGCGTTTATTTACAGTGCGTGAAAGATAGTCCTTAAACATCAATATCTCCAATAATTGTCCTTTCTTTTTCTCAGTTCCCGGAAGTGGTGAAGGTGAGTTTTCCCGTGAGGTCTGTGTGCGCTCCTTCCGTGTGAGCTCCTCCTCCCGAAAACACCAGTGAATCCTTTACTCCACTCCTCCGTCCCGTACTTCTCCAATCGAGCTCCGAGTACAATCCAGCGTCGACTGCCGTCTGGACACATCGTTAAATACCTCCGTCTAGTGAGGAAAGATTAGCGGCAGCTGGAGCCGAAGATTACACTTCCGGGTCAGAGATCGGCCTTTCTCACTCTCTCGGAGACGCCGTTCCTCGGCAGCCAGACCCGCAGAGTAGGGAGGGAGAGAGAAAGAGAGGAGGGCATACACACACACACTCACAAACAAACAAGCAGGTCGTCCGGGAAGACCGTCCGACCGTGACAAGATGAGGAGGTTGATACCCCTCGTTAGATTTGACTGTGGAGCCAGCAGCTGGTTAGCTCATCATCAGAAGTCTGAAGGTACCAAAATCAGCCTGTCCACACTTGGTTGCCTAGAAACTGGTCTGGGCTCAAAAATACTAAAGTCCAGTGTACATGTGTGTTTCTTTTTTAATACCACCTGGCTTTGTTTGTCTATGGTACACAAACTTCTCAAATCTGCCACTGCAGATTTTGGAACATATGTGTTTTCTTGTCTTCAGATGGCTACTGGATTAAGACATGAAGTTTTTTATGCAAAATAAAACGGCAGGTTGCGTAAGAGTCACATAAATAAATACACACTGCGTTAATGATTTTGGTTTTAATAACAAATGCCAAACAACACATTTTGCTGCTAATTAAAACACATTTTCCTGATCATTTTAGATATCCGATTTATATTTAAATATTTAAACTGTAATCTTTGCACAGTTGGTCTAAGTAATTAGTCTGCTGTTGTTGATAGAATTATCAGGTGGCCACAGATTGATGTTCCACCTGAAGCAGCTGTGGGGGAGTGTGTTCTACAAATCCTCAGCCCACTGAAAGGACAAAATGAAAGGAAGACAGACGTACACAAAAAAGTGCAACAGGAAATGTGTAATTACATTTGATATCAGGGGGTTGATACTACAGACAGAATCATGAATACAGAAAAATACCATCACATACAGAGCCACCATGCAATATCATCTGGATCGTGTCTGATTGGCAACACCTTTTTATTTAGAATGATCCCAAACACTGCCAATGCATGATAGAAAAACACACAATGGAACACTATCAGCCTCCTGCTGAGCCTGCACCTGAACATTCTTGAAGCAGTGTGGGATCATTTTGACAGAAACAACAACAAAAGTCAGCCGACATTCAAACAAGGGCTTTGAACATCCTCCAAGAAGCCTGGAGAACTATTATTGAAGACTACTTAGAGAACGAAAGATCAGGCTGTGTTGTAAAACGTGGTCATATATACGTTGGTGTTCAAGCTCATTAGAAATTTGTAAACACTTACATACTGTATTTCATGACAGTTTGCTCGTATCAGTAAATGACCTATTTCCCATTTACTGAAATAAGAGTTGGCCTAAGATTTTTGCACACTTCTGTATATTCACTCATTTGGTATTTTGTCGACATGTCTAAGATAAATGTTATCATTTAGAACAATTCATTTGGAGTGAATCTGCCTTTGAAGGGTACAAATAGTAGGTAGGTCGATGAACCCAGCAAGCACAACATATCCCTATTAACATACTGTATTACAGCCCCCAGATCTCGTTATTGTAGGATTCACTGGCTTCATAGTTGTATCCAAATAGAAGAAAAACTTCTAATATCCCTACAACCCAACAGTGTACACTCATATATTTATATTATATATTTTGTTTTAAATTGGCTTTGAAAAGTCTGATAACCCCACTGTTACCGATACAATTGTCTGCATGAGCTGTTTTTTACTGAGTCCTGCTGTTCTGGAGAGAAAGGAAAGTATTCTAACCTTCATCATGGCCAGAGTGAACACAGAGGGTGCTTCAGAGACACTGTACAAGGTAAGTATTTTGAACATTTCTTACATAGCGACCATTTCTTTTTCTTACCAAATGATACCCTGCCTGGCAGTTCAAATACAAACAATTTGCTCTGGTGCCCTTGTCACTGGTTATTTGCAGGTCTTTGCAGGAAATTCATGGAACAGCTGAGTCGGGTGGTCTGCACTAGTCCTCTTATCACACAGCAAGCACTAAACATTTTAACTAAGTGGAAAAAACCCCATCTGTCAACTGCTTAGGTTTTATATCCATTTTTCTTCTATTCTTTTATGCATGAAAATTACCAAGGCCATGTCCTTGATTACCTTATAGCCGACTCTACAACTTGTCTTCTCAGCAGAAACTTGTAGATTAATACAAGTTTTACACTGCCTCATTTGAACCTCCCACCTGTTGTTCCTCACACTGTCCACCACCTGTGTGCTGTGTGCTCTGCACTTGGCAACAAAATGCAAAACAAATTCAGAAAAATAGTGATCTGTCAGAGTGCAGCTGGAGCTGGAAACTTCTAAACAAAAGTTACTCCATTTTTTTTCCATGTCTTCTGAACAGGCACATAGAGCTTGAAATTAATAGTAATTGACCTATAGTGCCTCAGC
>NW_024583108.1:0-18381 GCF_018398535.1 Haplochromis burtoni | reverse complement strand
GGCTGGTGTTGCGGCGTCTGCTGGAGAATCGCCTGTTTTGCAAAGCTGAGAAGTGTGAGTTCCACGTTTCCTCTGTCTCTTTTCTGGGCTTTATCGTTGAACAGGGCCGATTGCGAGCGGATCCCGCGAAGATCAAAGCCGTTCTGGAGTGGCCAGTGCCCATGACCCGGAAGAAGTTGCAGAGTTTTCTTGGTTTCGCCAACTTTTACCGACGCTTCATCCGGGACTTCAGTAAGGTAGCCTTGCCTCTCACTCAACTCACCTCACCCAAACAGTTTTTTCTGTGGTCTCCAGCAGCTCAGCAGGCCTTCGACCGTCTCAAACGCCTGTTCGCGTCGGCTCCCATTCTCGCCCAAGTTGATCTCACCTTACCGTTCGTGGTGGAAGTGGATGCTTCGGATTCTGGGGTTGGGGCCGTCCTCTCACAGCGCTTCGACGGTAAACTGCACCCCTATGCCTTTTTCTCCCGTCGTCTCACCCAGGCGGAAAGGAACTACGACGTGGGCGACCGGGAGCTGCTGGCCATCAAGCTGGCGCTGGAGGAATGGCGGCATTGGCTGGAAGGGAGCGAGCATCCAGTAGTGGTTTGGACCGACCACAAGAATCTCGCCTACCTCCAAACGGCAAAGCGTCTGAACGCCCGACAGGCCAGGTGGGCGTTGTTTTTCACTCGGTTCGCCCTGACCATTACCTACAGACCCGGGTCCAAGAACACGAACCCGGACGCCTTGTCACGCCAGTTTGCGCCTGACGTCGACCCGGAGGAGAAAGAGAGGCCCATCCTGCCCGCCTCCTGCTTTGTGGGGGTTCTTACCTGGGAGATCGAAAGGGTGATTCGGGACGCCCAGCGACTGGAACCCGACCCCGGGACTGGTCCGGACGGCAGACTGTATGTTCCCTCGGCGGCCAGGTGTAAAGTTATCCAGTGGGGCCACGCCGCGAGGTTCGCCTGCCATCCGGGTAAGAACCGCACTGTCACTTTTTTGCAACGGTTGTTCTGGTGGCCGTCTCTTTCTCAGGACGTCCGCGACTATGTGGCGGCATGCCCGGTGTGTGCTCGAAATAAGTCATCGAACTCCCCTCCATTGGGACTCCTCAGACCGCTGCCCGTCCCCGGCCGGCCGTGGTCGCACATCGCTCTGGACTTCGTCACCGGCCTTCCGCCGTCCTCTGGTAACACCGTAATACTCACGATCATCGACCGTTTCTCTAAGGCTGCCCATTTTGTTGCCCTTGCCAAACTCCCCACTGCACTGGAAACCGCCCGGCTCCTTACCCAGCACGTTTTTCGCCTTCACGGCATTCCGCAGGACATCGTCTCGGACCGTGGGCCCCAGTTCACCGCTCGGGTGTGGAAGCAGTTTTGTGCGGAGCTGGGAGCCCAGGTCAGTCTGTCTTCTGGTTTTCATCCGCAGACTAATGGACAGGCAGAGCGAGCTAACCAGGAGCTGGAGGCCTTGTTGCGCTGTGTCGTCTCCTCCAACCAGTCCTCCTGGAGTGACCAGTTGGCATGGGTTGAATATGCCCATAACTCCAGCACGTCGGCTGCTACGGGGTTCTCTCCTTTCGAGGCCTCCTTGGGGTATCAGCCTCCACTTCTCTCCATCTCCGAGGGCGAGGTGGCCGTGCCTTCCGTCCAACAACACATGAGGCGCTGTCGACGGATCTGGAGGGCGACCAAGGCAGCTCTTCTGCGGACGTGCGGACGTAATAAGGAGCTCGCTGACCGTCGTCGCGTTCCTGCACCGGCCTATCGGGTGGGCCAGCAGGTATGGCTATCCTCTAGGACTATTCCCCTGCGGACCGAGTCCAAGAAGCTGGGTCCCCGGTTTCTGGGCCCGTTTTCGGTGCAAGCTGTCCTGAACCCAGTTACGGTCCGGCTGGCCCTCCCGCGCAACATGAAGGTGCATAACGTGTTTCATGTTTCTCAGCTTAGGCCGGTCCGGACCAGCCCGTTGTGCCCGCCTCCTGAGCCCCCGCCGCCCGCCCGGATGGTCGCTGGCGCCCCGGCGTATGACATTACTCGCATTATGGATGCCAGGCGGCGCGGTAGGGGTTTTCAGTTTCTGGTGGATTGGGCTGGGTACGGTCCGGAAGAGCGTTCTTGGGTGCCGCGGTCTGCGATCCTCGACCATGGTATGGTGAGGGAGTTCCGCCGCCGGCACCCGGATAAGTTTCGTGGGTCGCCCGGGGGCTCCCGTTAGAGGGGGGGTACTGTCACGGTCGGACGGTCTTCCCGGACGACCTGCTTGTTTGTTTGTGATGTGTGTGTGTGTATGCCCTCCTCTCTTTCTCTCTCCCTCCCTACTCTGCGGGTCTGGCTGCCGAGGAACGGCGTCTCCGAGAGAGTGAGAAAGGCCGATCTCTGACCCGGAAGTGTAATCTTCGGCTCCAGCTGCCGCTAATCTTTCCTCACTAGACGGAGGTATTTAACGATGTGTCCAGACGGCAGTCGACGCTGGATTGTACTCGGAGCTCGATTGGAGAAGTACGGGACGGAGGAGTGGAGTAAAGGATTCACTGGTGTTTTCGGGAGGAGGAGCTCACACGGAAGGAGCGCACACAGACCTCACGGGAAAACTCACCTTCACCACTTCCGGGAACTGAGAAAAAGAAAGGACAATTATTGGAGATATTGATGTTTAAGGACTATCTTTCACGCACTGTAAATAAACGCACTGTCTGCTTCAACCCAGAGCTCCGCGCTTGAGTCCATACCTTCCATCAGCCGTGACACATCTGCCATGATTAAGCCTTCTTCTAAACAATTTCAAAATAAACCCTAAAAGGTTAATTTGGTTTTGTAGAAAGAAATGTAAAAGTTATAGTGCCTTGCATGGAAGCATATGATGCTAGGAAAGTCCTGCTTATGTTTGAATGCAGCACTAATTTGTCTATTTTCATGCAGCATTGCATGAATTCACCACACTATCAGTCTGAGCTTTGAATGCATTACAGAGCAACAGCTATACATCATAAATAAAACAAAGTCTTATAGAAGCAGTGACTGGTAAAACACTTAACAGGACAATGTACACGAAACCATCTATCAATGATAAAAACCACCGTTCCTAGTTTCCTGCAAAAGAAGCTAACAACAATAAAACAACCGCAATGAAGCTACTGAACTGTGACCCTTTAATATTTATATCGTGTCCATGTCCCATTCCTCCAGCCTGACTATTCTTCCAGAATTGACTGGATGAAAAGGCGTGTCCAATCAGTTTGTGGCATAATCATTCCAGAGCTCCATGAAAAATGGATTGTGGGTTTACTGACAGAGAAGTGTAGGAATGGTAGAGGTGTGTGGTAGAGGATAATATGTGTGTGTGTGCATGTTTGCGTGCGCGTGTGTGGAAGGAATAAATAGTACTGCACACAGGTTGGGTTCCCTGGACAACAGCAATCAATAAAGCATTAAAACGATCACAGAAAGGGGAACAAGATGTTGCAGCCATCTGGAACTGGTTATGGTATTAATTCATTTGGGAAGGCTCGCTCTCCACATACATCATCTACAAACAGCAGATTCAATAGAGCAACGTGGAAGTCTCAAGCCCCCACTGCAGTGGAAATGGCACAAATGATATTGTTGCTGTATTTCCTTTGGAGAGCTCCTTTCTTTGTCAGTTAATATTATAGCCTGCAGGAGAAAAACACTCGAGCTAGCAGAAGCCACATATATTGTATATTTATTTAACAGCATGCCTTTTATTCTTCAAATTTTACATTTATAGTGTTAGAATTTTGCTTTTGTTTTCAATGTGTAGTTAAGGTCAGTACTGTGTAACTTCCATCAATAAAAAACAACTTCAAATTCTACAGTATCTAACTCATGCAATGTATGTAATGTAATTTAACTTTCATGCTGTGCAGTCACAATAGAGGTATACATGTGACTGAATAAACTCCTACACAGTGATTCCTGGAGGTCGTCGGGGCTATACAATCTGAATGTTTTCAATACAGTAAAATATATAAAGGTAAGTCACGGTGTGAAGCTGCTGCTACAAACACTGAAATTTGGTAAGAAAAATGTTGCAATAGTGTAATATTTAAATTTTTCACTATAATCTGTCAAACCCTGCCTGCATTTCCAACTACGCTTTATCTGTGTTTAGGTTTTTTTTTTTTAAATCTACTGTTTTGCATCTAAACCTAATGCAAAGTTTATACTATTAACAGACTCCCCACATGCTAGCATCTACATGTTCCAACATGCAGGTCCCATCCCTGTGAAAAATCCACAGCTAAATATATCCCAATTTTTAAAATCACCACAGCTTTAAAGGATATTTTTAAAATCTGCAAAACAGTACTGTGCAAGCATCTCAATCTCAAAATACTCTAGAAAGAAAACACATTTTAACTGTCTGTCATAAGAGGCCTGGTTCCATGAGTTTGCAGTTTGTTTTTGGAAAGCAGCTGTAATCGTCCGCTCCAGCTGATGTTGTCTCTTCTCTGTAGATCACCTGCAAATCATCAGATGCAATCAACTACCATTCAAACGGACCAGCGCGGACATTCAGTCTTCACCAAATTATCAGGTCACTCAGTGTGGTAAACCAACCAGTCCAGCTAGGCGTTTTCTAGTGATTGTTTCCTGTGCATTAACACATCTTCTCCTTGTCTCCAACGTTTACCCAACACCCCTCTGATTTAGTCTCATGTGCTTTCACCCACCTCAGATGAACGCCGCTTATTTCCTGCCACATTGGATCACCACTCACCTGTTGGCCATTACCACTGTTATTTCATACAAATAATTGCCTGATTGAATAAAGATTTTTCAACTACCTCTTGCCTTCTTGCCTTGCCTTTTCCTGTTTTGCTGGAGTCCTAAAACTTTAGCTTGCTAAATCTGATAGGCAAGAACCATCGCCTTAGATCGAAAAGCGTGGAAGATAATCGTTGGTCAAGCAAGAGAATCTGCGGCACCTACAGCAGCGTGCTGGTTGCGCGGCAGACCACCGCCGCTGGTCGCCCGCTAAGGACAAGAAGAAGAAGAAATCTGACAGTGGTACTGTGCTACTAGCAACCTATTGCTAAAACACAGAATGTTTTCCCATTTCTTTTGTTGAATCTATGAAAAATGCCAAACATAACAGTTTGACAGGCATGAAAGAGTATTTTTGTACACAGAAGGCAATTCCTAAGGAGCTACCTAAAAAGAAACAAAAGAAATTTGGTACATCTTGGCAAGAAATGGGAAAAAATCCAGCAAAGACCAGACAAAAGACCTGTGATATGTATCAGACTCTTTAGTTGAGCCAGCTACTGCTCACTGGTACCTCATCAGAAGGATTGCTGTCAAGAAACGAATCTTAAGGAAAGAAAATGGGAAGACAAGGCCGAGGTATGCTAAATTAAGCAACTGCTGTACTGAAAAAGGTCTCATTGAGTTAAAAAAATTTGTTTTCAAATTGATTGAATTGTCATCAATAAGTATACAATAGTACAAGTGAGATGAACAAAAGAACAGTGAGTGTCTACATCTGTAAAACATGGTGGAGGCTCTGTCATGGTTTGGGGCTTCATTTCTACCAGTGGAGTTGGAGGTCTTGTCAAAATTGATTAAATGATTAACCGAAGAATAACATTTATTTGCAAGCAAGACAGTGATCACTAACACACTTCTAGTGCATAAAAGCATGTCTGGTTAGAAAAACACATCAGTCACAGACTGGACCTCGACATTATTGAAGCAGTGTGGAATGATCTTGACAGAGAGTATAACAAAAGGCAGACAACATCAAAGAAGCATTTTAAATGTCCTTGAAGAAGCCTGGAGAACTATTTCTGAAGACTGCTTAACGAAATGACAAGAAAGCTTGTCTAAGAGAGTTCAGCCTGTGTTTAAGAATAAAGGTGGTCCTCCAAAATATTGACTTTCTACCTCGTTAGAACGGTAGAAACTTATATACCATATCTTCATGTATGTCTGCACAGGTTTCAATAAATCACTGCACCTATTTCCCATTTTTTCTAGCAAAATATAATGGGATGGGGGAGGTCTCAAGACTATCACACAGTACTATTAAGGGTGCAAATGAACACATTTTTAAAAATAAATAAGATCCACAGCAGCTGTGAGGTGTTGCTTTGCACTGTATTCTCTAAGAACAAAATGTCATTTCTTTTAGGAGCTGGTTGAATCAAAAATAGATTTTAATGAAGCTTAAAAGGGTAAAAAGCTAAAAGGAAAAAGGTGATATATCAGTGTTAGCTTTTACCTCATAAAATACCCACCCACATCCAAAAAAGAGAAACTTATTCCATACTATGTGTTTCTGGTGTCTGTAGCCAACAAGCTAAAGCGACAGGTCGTAATCGCTTTTACTGATATCAATGCAAGGCTTTGTAGAGTGGTACAGGAAGCAATAAAGGACATCTTTAAACCCCAAATGAGCCTCTGAACACCATTGTCTGCATGACAAGCCATAAGGCTGTCACAGGGGAGAGTCTGAAGAGGAGAAGAGGAGGGAGTATTTTCATTGTTATGGCTTTTACCTTTATTTTTCCTGGAAAAAGAATCTGTTATGATCGAGGGACAATCTGTTCTGCTTTCTTTAAGCTTCCTTTACTTTTCCCTCACTCTCTCTGGGCTCCCGCATATTAATAACAATCAGTGTGCTGGTCGGTAAACAAACCAGCAGCCGCTCCTGCCTGGCTCCGGAGCACTGCATTAAGGAGCCAAGTGCACTCCGTGTTTTTTACACACTGGATGCACAAATATAATAAAGCCTCATGTAGCAATTTCGGATGCAACAGCAGTCCATGGCCAAATGGAGGACACTGAAGATGCATCTGTCTGGGTATTGACAAAGACAGAGACAATTACCTCCATCCTAAGAATGCATTATTGTTTTTTATTTATTTATTTTTTCTAAATATAACTTCAACACAAACATCTACAGGCACATGCATACCCACTCAGACACACACACCATTAAATTTTACATTCTGTGGCAGATTATATCAGCGAGCAATTTCCTGCTCTCTTGCATCATGTGGAAGAACAAAAGTGGCAGAAAATAAAAACACATATTAGACCGTACGAGAATGGGGGAAATCACCGGGAAAGTCACAAACCTCCTTAATATGGTTTAGGAAGAGCACAGACTAGAGATAAGTGAGAACAAGCAAGTAATATGCTGGAGCTCCCATTGAGGATAGTGCTTACTATGCAAAAATACTGTAAAAAAACAACAACGGAGAGTTTCATCAATCCTTTATCACAGAGGGCCTGATTCTGTACCAGCAAGTTGCACTCTAAAATGAGCTTTCCTCCTGTTGTGCCCTGCGTGCATGCATTTATTTTTGTTTGGCATTTTGAGGACTAAAAAAAAAGTGGCCTTAAGGTGTTGCAGTGAGTCGGGCGCTGTACTCCTGCATTCAGGGATTACGAAAACAAAAAGAAGAGAGGAGACACAGAATTAGGTGCTTGCTGTATGTAAGATATTTTATGTTTGAACCGTACCACATGTTCCAGTCTCCAATAATCCACTGTTAGTTGAGTGTGGTGATACAATCCAAACCCCCACATATGGCCCGTATATGCTGCAAAGTCTTGCTCACTTTCACCATATCCTTTGCTGTACATTTACTACTTTTTTGGCTGCTTTCGCTTTCATAAAATCAGCAACTGTGTAGCTTTTTTGCAGTTCCTTGTCTCTGGATCCCTTCCTGGAAGTTATTTACAGTACCAGCCAAGCTAAGATATTATTAAACAAGCCTCTGTTGTTTTTTTTCTTTCCTCAGATTATAGATATAAATGTGAGCCCAAACCATATTGTCAGATCTAGGGCTTCATTTGCCTACAGAGACAGAGAAAAATAATAATAAGCGAGTGACAGCAATGACAAAGTAAGTCATACCTTTTTTCTAGCATAGGAAGAAAGTCAGATGATGTTGCCTAAAGCCACCAAGCAAAATCATTAAGGGAAGTCATTTCTCCATGAGGAAAAACAGCTTCAAGCTGTGAGTAACACAACAAGAGTCTTGCAGAATCCCAAAGTTAATCCACTGCACCACCACATTTGACATACTGTTTGTCTCAGTGCCTCTTTGATCAAACATCACACAGATATGCAATGCAAGGGTAAACAGTGGACGATCACACTGTTGGGCATTCAGCCCAGAGCCACAGAGGGCTTCTAGTCATGCACAGAGACATCCAACATCTCAACGAATTGCTGTTTGTGATCGATGGTTACAGTTGCAAAACCAACTGATTCCCGTGCGCAGAGAGCCAGACACTAGCTCCTCTCTCACTCTCATTTGTGTCACTTGTTCCTGCGGCGAGGATAACATATTTTCAATAACACCTGTTGTTACCTGTGAGCGTATTCCTCATTATTCTATCTACAGCTGTGGCTTCATTTTTAACTCTGTGATTTGTGACTTGAGGGAAAACGTGTTGGTTTTGAGAAATTGGCGTGCGCTCACACACAGAGGCTTGTGTATCCTCACGCATGTACACAATCCGACCCCAGCGCAGAAATTGATTTCACAAGGAGCCGGTTTGGCCCAGATGAGAACGATGGTGTTTGAGCACAGCAGGTGCGTAGCGCTGAGCGAGGACAGTCTATGTGAGCTGCATGGCATCGCCAAATCCTACCATATCTGAAACCTCATAGGTGCATGGCAAACACGGAGAGCAAACACACATTGCTGTTCACCCAAGCAGGCGTTTGTTAAGGCAAGGACAAAGAAAAGCAGCAGGGACACAAAAATCACTGACATGATGCGTGATTTATTTGTTGTTGTTTTTTTAATGAGAGCAAAAAGCAATACTACCTCCAAATATTTTATTCAGTCTATTATTTTTAGAATTATTCATTTTTGTAATGCTGTGTTCACGCCTGCAGTTGGAAAAAGAAAAAATAATGAAAGCAAAGAAAGAAAAGAGTCCCACTCAATAACAAAAACTCTCTGATGTACATAAGCTATACTTATGAGCATACAAGAAAATCATGTACACCGAAGAGATAGTAAAACAAAGAAATGAACTTAATGTATCAACTTTCACTTTATACAAGTGCTGTAGAAGAAATAAAGTAATTAAAAGGTGTGGTAAACACCACATACGCTATATGGATGAAAGTAGACTTAGTGTGCAAGAGCTGTTGTCCATGGAAACTCATGACACAAAGTTCCCGGAGTACAGTTTTTGTGCTAATGCTAATGAAAGAAAAGGTTTGGATCTCTGCAGTTATCGAGTCAGCAGAGTGTTTGGTGACTTTTACGCAATATGTGACTCAGCACTCGGTGACGATGCTCTGTGACTGTATGTGGTCTGACACTGTGTGGCTGAGTTGCTGAACACTTCCATTTTCCAAATATACCATTTACAGCTGATTAAGAAATATTTAGGAGGCAAGACGTTTGCGGCACCGTGCCATAATATCATGCTTGAATTCATTGGGCATTTTCGAGTTCTTCTTTTCCTTCACAGATCTTTGTAAAGGCAGGCTGCATCGCTAGGCCTTGATATTATACACTTGTGGCATCAGGACTGAAAATACCTTCAAAGATTAAGAGGTGTGACCCAGTTCTTCTGGCCATATCGTGTAGCTTGATAATATCACTGACCCCCCACTGTTGAGTACAACCACAGTGAAATAAAAGAGCAAAGTACACAATCACAATATACTGCTGTGAATTCTTAGTAGCTCATATTACGTAAATACATCAAATCAAGGTGAATTTTATTCATTTCTATCTGCATTTTGTATTTGTTTTGTGCTGTCTGACCTTGTCAAGAGGACCCAAAGGAGATGAAAGACCTGGGGTCCTGACGAATCTCATTCAAGCTTAACATTGGTCTTGTTCTAATGGACAATCAGCACTCTATATCTGGCTGACATTTTCCTCTGGCTTATCATCTGCTTTGTCTATGTGCCGGAGCAATGTTTGGGCCTGTGATTACACCCTGACCTTTAGCTCAACACGTAGATAAACAACACAAAAAGCTGAAAAATAAGAGGACATGCACGATCCAAAATCTCCTGCTGAGGATCAAGAGGTATGTGTAATCAAGATTTACAAGTAATGGTTTATACTGGTCAGCAGTGCAGCAGTGGACATACTGGTAGCTTCTTGAGAGCTACAAAAACAGCTCTTGATGGATGGAGAGAAAACTTTAACAATCAGACAACCCCACTGGAATGTGTTTTCTTAGAGGGATAGTGGTGACAGTTGGAAGAAAAAAAAAATCCTTTTAACAGAAAGAAACCTCCAGCAGAACCAAACTCAGGGAGGGGCAACACAGAAACAAAACTGCAGCTTGTTAAAAACATATATTAAAAAACATCAGTTTTCTGCAAGTTAAGATAAGGTTGGTTACTATAAACTGTATATGAGGAAAAGACAATTTTAATGTTTGTTTTTCACATGTGCATTTAAATTATGACTCGAAAATTAACACTCCAAGTTGTCCAATAAATGCTCTAATTTATTTCATATTAAAATAATTTTATATCACATATATAAGACTAAGATAGCATAAAATGGGTTACTCACATAAAGTAGACTTTAATAGACTACTTGCACTGGGAAACAAGGATGCACTTTAATCTAAACTTTGATCTATCTGTTGTATTGATGATTCATACATTTTTACAGTTTACTTTTAAACAGTCAACTTTGTGCATAGTTGCTGATGCAGATCTCTACCATAACTACACTGCTTCACCCCGTTTCTCCTCATTTATTATTCATGTTGGTCTCCACGCCTTCAAACCAGCCCATGCAACAGTAGTTGGTTTAGCCGCTTCCTTTCCTCTGTTCTCTCTCCTTCATTGATTTCTGCAATCTGCATCTGCACCCCGGATTAGTGCGTTTCTCCTGCTGTTGAATAATCATGTCTGTCTGCCTGTACACTCATTAACACTTTGTACAACAAATAAAGTAAACCACCCACATCAACGTGTTAATTACCACAATTACTTGGTTTTCATTGAGACAACTGTACCTCTCCTGATCTATTATGGCAAATAAATTGCACTATTGATCTTAATTTTACCTTGCAGTTTTACCGCACGGTACTTCAGGTAACGATCTTAATAAAACCAGAATGGTTTGTGCACCAAAACATCTTTTAAGTCGTGGAGTTTTATTGCATTTGACTGTCAGCATTCAGTATAATCATCCATCCATCCATCCATTCGCTTCCGCTTATCCTTTTCAGGGTTGCGGGGGCGCTGGAGCCTATCCCAGCTGTCATAGGGCGAGAGGCAGGGTACACCCTTGACAGGTCGCCAGTCTGTCACAGGGCTAACACATAAGGACAGACAACCATTCACACTCACATTCACACCTAGTGGCAATTTGGATTATCCATTAACCTATCCCCACAAGTCAGTATAATCAAAGACTTTAAAATTAATGTCATGCAAGCTAATTTTAAACTTCTTACATGCCACACTGTTCAAGTTTGAATGACTACATAATGATAGGACTAAGAAAGAGACGCTTTGTGTAAATTTCACCTCTAAATATAAACCGAAGCTCCTTCATGTCAAAGCATTGAATACCAGCTTGATTACTAGACTGCCATAATTTGCCAAGTACCATCTTTAAAATCTTTTTTTTTTGACATTTTTGATAACTATACCTCAAAAATAAAAACAGACAAACAAAAACCATTGTGTGTTACAATAACTGAAGTGTCCTGTAGCTTAGGTTTTAGCATGTGAAGCAATAGGGAATAATGATTGAGTTATGCATCCACATTTCAAATAATATAGTGAATAATATTAATATGTTATATAATAATATATTATACATAATTAATAATAAATTAATATTAATTAATTATTATAAATAATTATTATTAATAATAAAGTGTTTCTAATTGTCACTGTAACAAAAAGTAGTCATCAAGGTGGCTCATCCATCCATCCATCCATCCATCCATCCATCCATCCATCCCAGCTTGTGAATCCCCCTCAACTGGTCCCTTTTGGCTCTACTCTGACTCTTTCCTGAATAACCAAGCTGCTCAACCTACCTCAAAGGGCAGACATACACCCTTGGTAAGAAGCTAATTTCTACCCAGAGCTTGTGGCTATAAGTGAGGGCTGAAAAGTACATCAACCAGTAAATCGACAGCTTTGCTTTCATGCTCATCTCTCTCTTTACAAAGGCAGACTGACACAGCATCCACATTACTGCAATGAATTCCTATTCTCTCCTTTCCTCATTCATGGATAAGACCCAAGGTCACTCAAACTCCTCTGCACTACAGTAAGCTGCAAACTGCCTCAGTGCAAGGTTGAGGTCATTGCTTGATGATGCCAAGAGAACCAGATCGCGTGCAAAAAGGAGGGATGAGATCCTGAAGCCACACACACAGTCCTCCTTTGGCTGTAGTGAGCCTGGAGAAGCCCTGGCGGGGGTCCTTCACCCTTGTCCTTTTGAAAAAAGGCGGACCACCAGCACAGTTTGCTCATTCAAGGGTTTTACACCCATGTAATGTTGCAGAAGTGTGTCCCACAATACCCACAGCTTTCGCTCTTATCCACTCTAGAGGCCAGGTCACTGCAGAGTTTTTTCTAACTACCTCGGTGATCTCAGTCATAGTGATGGACAAGTCATTCCCCTCATCCCCAGACTTCCTCTATTCAAGGCATGTCAATAGGATTAAGGAAATTTCTTCAATCTCCTTCATATGTCCTCAACTCAGCAGCACTCCCTCCTCATCAAATACAGTAGAAGGAAGCTGTTTCCTCTGCTCTGAGTGACCTGAATCTTGAACCCCATGGTGTATTCGTACTGAGTCCCCATAGGTCAAAGCCCAGGCATGTCTAGTCTGGGTGAGGTTTCCTGATTTCCTGTTATATAAAATGTAAAACTACAATTCTTGTCCTTATATAATCTCAACAGATATTTTAGTTTAACATTATTATTTAAAATAAAGTTGAGCTTCAGCAGTTTAGCATACTTTATTTACTGTTTGTGATTAATCCCTGGGGTCCTCAAGAGCTAGGCTGTTCGGAAACACATTTTTCTCCAGAAAAAATGTTTTTTTATGAATCAGTGAAAGGTGCTTTCACCATTTCTGAATCTCTCACTCATATCAGGCATCAAATATATGAGTAACTTGATAGCAGGCAAAAATTTAACTACCGTTTTACCAGCTTTTTTCTGTGCTCAGCTAAAAATCATTTAAGGAAGAAGCTCTACAGCACAGCAGACTGATATGATCAATCTCAAGATGAAGTTTTGCAATCAGTCCAAAAATGTAATTAATGAATACTAGGTTCATCCATTCCTTCAGATCTGACAGAACTTCAGTTTCAAAAGATAAAGGGAAAAAAAAAACCTCCAAAACTGAAAGGAAATCGATAAACATACAAGGATCATTTCAAAGTATGCCTGCACCAATTTTACTTGGACAAGCATTATAAAAATTCCCCCCAAAATAGCAGGAAACAAAATAGCTTGAACAAACATGTCTGAGTCATGATGACAGATTGAAAATATATTTTAAAATGAATGTACTCAAATCATATCCTTCATCTTCTATACTATCTTTTTAATTGATCTAGATGATGCAGATTCTTAAGTCCATCTAGCAAACACAAGTGGGAATTCATCTTTTCAGTGAGAAGCAGTACATTTGCTGGTTATGACAAGTCTAATAAATCATTGTCTTTTTCATCATTGATAATTCCCCCAGGAGGGATACTCCTGCTTCTGTGGGAATGGTTATTTCTGTGATTTTATTAAGCACATTAAATATAAAGATCCAATATAAATTCAGATATAGACATGCTCATTACTTGAAGAAACTTGACGGAGATAGACTGCAAATAAGTCCCGCCCACACTGGAGGGGGAAACAATTTATAGCTCTCCACTGACTTTTTATTGCATAAAGGATCATTCTTGTCAATTCTATCTGCTATTAAAAAAACAAACCAGCAGAGAAAAGTGCACAGAGTTAGAAATACACTCTCTCAACTTTCTGACTTTCCTTTCTGACAAAACTTGTGCTATAGTTAAGGCTGGGCAGGTGACCCTGAACCAGCCTTTAGAGTATATGGAAAGACCTCACACACACACACCACGTACAAGTGCAAGGCCCCAGGAGCCCAGCAAAAGTCTATAGCAGCATAACTATCTCACTCCCAGAGTCCAAAGATGTGCATCAGGTTAGGTTAATTAAGGTTAACGACTGTAAACTGGCTGTAGTTGCGAATGTGAGTGTGTCATCTGTCTGTATGTGTTAGCCCTGCAACACACTGGTTCCCTGCCCAGGATGTACCTTGCCTCTTGCCCGAAGACAGCTGGGTAGGATCTAGACCCATCCATCCATCTTCTTCGCTCAGCCTGGCCACCTCTTCAAGCTTATTTGGGGGAGCACTAAGTAATTCCCAAGCCAACTGAGATATATAGTCTCTGTAGTCCTGGTTCTGCCTGTAGGACAAAACACCCCACCAAGGGGGTGATCAGGTGGCATCCTAGTCAGATGCCCAAACAATCTCAAGTGGCTCCTTTCAATTGGTCAGGGTCTTGGCAGTGTTGAACCCAGAAAAGTAGTTAGTGGTTCCAGGCACATGGCCCTGAATTGTCTAAGTGGGGTTAAATGGATGGGTGGATATTTAGTTTCTATCTAGACAAAAGTGAGCCACATGCTGATACAGGGGAACTTGAAAAAGAAAGTTACTAAGCTATATACAGTATAGAAGTTAAACACCTCATAAATAAACAGCTTCAACTACAAGACATAAAGTAATTATTCTAAAACACCTGTCTGAATTTTTATTAGATGTTAAATATCACTTCTATGGCTCTGTGACATTTGCGACAACTTGAAATTTGATTTGAAAAACTGCTCTGCAAGTAAATCATTCTTCCTTCTGAACTAGAAAACAGGCACTGTGGCATGACGCCTAAAACACAGTTGGCTTCTTTGAATTCTGTTCCAGCCCACACCCAATCAGTTAGACACACTGTGACTGATGAGAATGAAATGTGATGAAAAACACGGATAACATAGATAACATGGTGGCAAGATAATGAGACTCTGTGGGTTCTGCTCTGTGAATTTGATTGTTTAAAAAAACCCACAGTCACATACAATGACATTTCAAGCATGAAAAATTTATAGGTGTTTGAAGATGAGAACATTAAGACGTACGAATCCACCTGTGTCTTTCACTGATAATATGAGCAACAATATCAAAACTAGGAGTGACATTTTTATATTTGTGTATATCTTCTTTACTAGGAAAGAGAGTCTTTGAGCACCCACTTTGCACTTGTGTTTATTTTCCCTCATGCTTTGATCTTTACAGATGCATGGATACTGAGGCAGTCAATAAATGACACCTTTTCAGTCCATAGCTGTGCATGGGTGAAGACTTCAGTGTGTAAATCTATGCATTTGAATGTCTGTATGTATAGTAAATGTGTGTGTGTGTGTGTGTGTGTGTGTGTGTGTGTGTGTGTGTGTGTGTGTGTGCACGCCCCCCAGTGACCAAAGAGACATGCAACAGAGTGTGACATGTGGCTGCAGTAAATTGGATTGAAGATGTTAGAAAGACAATGACTCACTTGCTGCGGGGTCTCCTCCACACAATGAACTGGACAGAATAGGAAAAGGGCCTTGGAGAGAAGCAAAACCATCAAAGAAGTCATTTCTGTGGGGAAATGTCAAAGGGAGCTGTATCACCACTGCAAATGAGAATATTCCCGTCTATCAAGTCAGCCTAATACAGTTTGGCCAGCCACTCACCATAAAGAGAGGAAAAAACACTGACGAGGGAGGCAGACGCGTGAAGGAAGTGAGACAATGCCCTTTTCTTTACTGAAATGTCTTGCATTAAAAACAGAGCAGGAGTTTCCTGAGCAGATGCCTGTGGCATCACAATGATCTTAATTCACCAAGCAGCTCGTGAAATAATTTCCTCATGTTTCTTCCACAAGGAATTTGTCTGTGGTTTCATCCCAAGTAGGTGCCAGAACTGGCACTGTCTGAATTCTGTTTTCATTCAGAGGGCAACGAAAAGAAACACAATTCACTGTTCACCAAATTAATTACAGTCTAGGGTGGAACAAAGACGAACAGTCATACCGTCAAACAGCAGCAAAGGTGCTGTGTATTGATTTTGAATGAAACCCAGTTGCTATGGAAGAACACCGTAATTTCCTTTTGCTTCTGACAGTGTCTCAGAGTGAATACACAAACACACCACTAAGGAACTGTGTCTTACGAGATGTCCATAGGTAATTGACCCATAAAGGTCCCACTCACCTCTTCTCACCCTGCACATTGACACGAGGAGTATCTCAGGCCTGTTACACTCTTGTTAGTGTCACTCACCCAGCCTCAGTCATCACCACCCCCACACAGATAGGGCACACAGTCCACCGCAAATGGAGCAAGCCTGTCTAAAAATGAAGCGTTCTGACAGGTTGTTACAGCAGTTTAATATGCAGAGTTTGTTTCTCTTTTTCATGCATGAAGCTTATTTTTATTTGGGAAATTAGGTGTAGCGTGCAGCGCTTCCTAATGCAATGCTGGGTGATTACTCACAATTTCGGTTTGTGTGTGTGCATGCCTGCATGCAGTTGCATACATTAACCATTGCTCTTACACATTCTAGCAGTTTAAATGGTGACAAATGTAGCCAATCCTATTTGTCAAACACACAGGCAGATCCAAATGTCAACAAAGGAGAGGGAGGCAGGAAGTCGCAGTATTGTGCGGATTAAGATTTTAGCTTCTCTGGCATAAGGCAAGAACAGACATTGAGCTGTATAATACACAGCTATTAATAAGCATTTTAAAGCCCAGCAGTACACCAGCCTTAAAGCACTTCACCTTGCTCAGCAACATAACTTAGTGATGAAATATTGAGAAGGGAATGTGCACACTTCTTGGGAAAAATGTCCTTAGCTTGTGAGTTCAGTCAGAAGTTACTCAGGTGTCAGTTAAGGTGATCGCTTGAGCTGAAAGGGTTCCAAAACACATGTCAAACACACACACACTCACACACACACACACACACACACACACACACACAAACACGCACACACAATAATATTTTTCTATATTATCAATTATTTGCATATTCAGAAACAAAATACTATATAGATGTATGATATATATATTATACTATATATATATATATATATATATATATATATAAGTAAATGAGTAAATGGCCTGCATTTGTATAGCGCTTTTCTAGTCCCTAAGGACCCCAAAGCGCTTCACACTACATTCAGTCATTCACCCATTCACACACACATTCACACACTGGCGATGGCAAGCTACATTGTAGCCACAGCTGCCCTGGGGCGCACTGACAGAGGCGAGGCTGCTGGTGCCACCGGGCCCTCTGACCACCACCAGATATATATATATATAAAACTATCAACTTTCAAAGATGAACTAACTTAATAGTTTACTTATACCTTCATTCATATCATATTAATTAGTGTGGTTAGTTTTATGGGTGGTTTATAAACATCATGCTGCTTTACCAATACTTGCACACTCAGTTCATTTCAGTAAAAAATGCCCAATCTGTCAGCCATGCAATTTAGCACAAGGTCCTAGGAAATATAACTGGAACAATGAGTTGCAGCTCCACTCACCCTGGATGACAAGTATTGTGGGGCACAAAAATGAAGTCTGTTGGAGGCCAGGGAGTAACCAAAAAGCATAAAAAATAAGGCATGTTTGTCATACGATAGACATGATATATGTCCACATTCTTTTTAATTCTTGGTTTCTGTTGAATCTATGAATAAAAATCAAGTTCGTCAAAATGTCATTTGGACTATTATTTTTAAGAACGTTGATTTTATTTTGTTGTAATGCAGTCACTGGAAACACTAAAGTTATGGTTGAATTGGTTTCTATGGCAAAAACAGCACTTTCACTTTTAAATAGTAAAATAGTAAAATAGCCAACAGAGTTCCAGCCTTCTTGTACTGAGACAGCTTACATCCCTTCAAGGGATAAACCGAACTGGAAATGCCTGATTGACAAAAGTTTATCTGTGTACTCTACAACTGGTGGTGTTAATGGTACAACCACACGTTCTACATGCTGGATTTGTTTAGTAAAAAAATGATTTTTTCAGGGGAGTCTTGTGTGTATCTTTGATAGTTTAAGCATTGCCAAAGTGCAGCTGAATTTGTGTTGGCCCACCACCAAAAACAGCTATGTGTCAGAGCCCTGCTCATGAGAGTGCGGTCAAAGCTGAATGCGCTGTACATGGTCCTGAAACTATAATACTTTAATTTGAATGTAAAAAAATATTATGAAAACATTTCTTTTTTAAAGTTTGGTAATGTAAATGCATTGATCACTAAAAAAACTGCTGGACATTATGAACAATGCTGGGCATCCTCTGCACAC
>NW_024583107.1:157521-188722 GCF_018398535.1 Haplochromis burtoni | reverse complement strand
CTGCGAGTCAATCGTACAGTTTGAGCAGGAGCTGAATAACGCGACTGAAAGAAATCGCACAGTGTATGCCCAGCTTATTGCAGCATGGAGGATTCAGGGTCACCTGAGTAGGCCATCAGCCTACTAAAAGGATACTGAAGAAACCCGTCGAAATAGGCTTAGTCTTCATCACTGCTGCTGCTGGACTCATTTGAACACCTCCGAAATTTGCATGCCGGCAAGTATTCCTCTTCTTCCTCAAAGTCCTCTCGGGAACGCTTCCTCGAGCCTCCAGCTTCATGGTTGTCAAGCTCTTCGTGCGCATCTTCAAAAAGTTCATCACTGCTGCTCTCAGAGTGGTCGCACACAGTTGAGCTGGTCCCCGAATCAGAGTGTGCAAGCCTGGATTTTTTGCTATTACGACCTTCTTCGTCAACATCTTCCTCTCTGGACCTTTTCGTGGATCCACCAGGCTGCGGTTCTTCTTCTGTTACCTGCTGATTGATGTCCTCATCGGCAATATTACCAACCTGAGGACAGCCCTCGCTATCAGTATCAGAGGCAGAGAAGAAGTCAGAGTCATCATCGCTCCATCTGATTCTTTTGTTTGGTTCCACATCTTCTTCATCCAGCTCTCTAGACCTCCTCCTGGAAACACCTGGCTGAGGGTCCTCTTCTGGGATGTACTGGTGAACATCCACACGGTCTTCAAATGCCTCCTCATTTTCAATGCCACCAACAACCACAGCATTATGATCCTGGTGCTGTTCATTGTTGTCAGCATTGGCATTATTGTCCCTCAGATTAATATTTTGAGCGTTGACATTGTTGTCATCGTCATCGTCATCGCTACCGTAGAAGTCATCATATTGTCCCAGTGCTGAAGCTATTAGCTCATGCAGAAACCAACAAATATCACGGAGAGCGAGATACAGATTGTTCACGAAGCCTCCATTAACTGGTTCATTAGCAGGTTGCTGATCTCCATTTGCAAACCTTTGTGTGTTAACCTGTTGGCCTGCAAGATCATTAAATCTTTTAATTAACATCCATAACTATCTGCTGAAAATCTGTTTTTCATCAATTTCAAGACTGAGCACATGTGCTTACCGTTTTGGTTATTTTGTGGTCCGTCTCCACTTGCACTCATTTTGACTACAAGGAACACAAAACAACAATGATCACTAAACCTCAACCCAGAATGTTCAGAGAATTTGCTTTTTTGTGATGACTTTAGGCTGCGTCCAAACGTACACGGCTATGTTTGAAAACGGACGTTTTTCCTTTTTCGTTTAAAAAAAACCCGCCATCGGCTAAGTAAAACATCACGTGGGAATGTTGGCATCAAAGTCTGAAGCCTGTGGACCATAAAATTAACTCTGATTTCTTTTCTGGCCTATTTTTCTTCAGGCTCATCTTTCAAATGCTAAAAACTAAAGGAAACGACTTCACAGAACTTGATGACTCAAATGCTTACAGCATACATAAATGTCATTTTTTTAAATTACATTTATTCCAAACCGACGTCAGGATTTGGGTTGGGAGAGCGTCTGTGTTGAATGTAGAAGCCACGTCTGATGCCTCTGTGTTTCTAAATGGAGGCACAGTAACTGTGTGTGTAGATGTAAGTGTGTCAAAACTGCAGATACTAAGATGAACAGACACAGTATGTTGTCTACATCTGCCATTGTAGAAACTGATCTCATGTAAACACTAACGTGGCCACAGCGTCAACAGCGGCGCACACTTTTGACATTGCCTGAGTAAATGTCCGTTTTCCTCGTCCACACCTAAACACAAAAACGTGCCTTTTTAAAAATCTCACCTTTCAGTGACTCAATCTGCTGTTTAGGTGTGGACAGAAAGGCCCAAATGCAGAGACAAAGCTGCGCTTTCAAAAATACTGGCCGTTTGTACATGTGCACGTAGCTCAGTTTCTCAGAAATTCTAATAGTTTGTTTGAGAACAAAACTTACGTCTTCTCTATTTTCCTAAATGAACAAAATAATCTGAGAAATAATCGTGTTAAAAAGAGCTTCTGTCACTCTAAGATATGATTAAGAACATTTTCTCATTTATGTACATTTGTTTTCCTGAATAATAGATCCACATCATCCTCTCTATGATGGAAAATATAGTCTAGTCTTGCACAATGTAAAGTACATGAATACTGTCCTGGCAGGCAGGAAAATCAGACTTTATATATTTAAGTAAAAGCTCTTAAGTTTATAAAGTGAAATTTGAGCTTACTTGAGTTCTTGGTAAATTACAGAGCAGTTAATCCTCAGGGAAACGTCGAAATGTCACTAAATAGTGGTCTGCTTTCATACGGTTGCAGTGTCTCTTCAGTTTTGTGTTCATATGCTGATGTTTTCATTCAAAACATGCTTAAATGCTGTGATGTCACTTTAGCAGCAAAGACTGTGGAATGTGCAGAGATTCTTTTTACATTTGCTCAGAGTTTGTTATCTTTTAAATGGAGACAAAACAAAACAGACAGAAGTGAATCTAAAAGACTAAAGCAGTCAATGTGTTATTATTTTCATTTATTCTGATAGTTCCTGTAAAGTTCTAAGAGATTCATCTCGGCCTTCATGCAGGATTAAAGCTCAATAACACACAAAATATAAAACATTTCTTTATGGTTGTTAGGCAAAGTTATCAAAGCATATATCCACTAATATGCTCTCATTCTTGCTCTGCTCCCTAATTTTTCCCTGGAGGCATCGCTATGGCAACAAAACAACAAGCTGTTTCCAGAGCTTAATATTGAACATGTCTTTGTTATAAACTTTATTTGTACAAATGTGTGATGTTGATGTGCACAACGTGGGATTTAGACCTCGGGGGGTTAATCAACAAATCACGAAAAATTAGCTTTAAATTTGTGTTGTGCAGATTTCTGACATTTTGTGTACTTTAAGCATTTAACAATTTGATTGTTTTCTAATAAAAACTGTGTGAAACTCAAGTTAGACCTGTGTTTGTAAATGAACCGCCCCATGTTGTGTAGCTTTCTGGATTTTATACTTGTTGGGCTACATATTTATTTGCTATACAGTAGATAGAATCTAAACTCACATGTTTTGTGTAAGTAAATAGTTTAATCATGTGGGCTACAGACAGTAATCAAGCTATGGACTATATTGATATGAGAAACGTGCACACTTACTGCATTTGAATCATTTTAACCATATGTAACCAGCTGCATGTCATGGTCCCGGGACTTCTACCTGGTTTTTGGTGTCTTGTATTGTTGTTGTTTGATGTCAGTTTTAGGGTCCCTCGGTTGTTCTGTTAAGATGTTGCTTATTTGATTTCCCCTCGTGACTTTACCCCCTGTGTGTCCCCTCTGTGTATCTGCCAGTCCCCATGACTCGTTTCTCCTCCTTGTGTTTTATTCCATGTTTTCCCAGCCCGCTATGTCTGTGACCTCCATATTACTTTGTGCAGCTACGTATCATAAAGGTGCCTGTTATCCTGCTGCGACGTGTCTGTGGACTTGCTTTCCACGGATTTTTCCTCTCTTGATTTGGCCTCACCTGTGGTTCTCAGCATCCTTTCATAGCAGGTGTCCTGCCCTTGGTCCAAGGTGCGCCCCGGCAGTGTTGAAACTGTGCTTTCTCACGATGTTTGCAACCCTACAACCCGTCCTACTCTGTAGTAGAATCAGCGACATTTGACCGTCCTGTTGCTCCCGTTGAATTTTATATAGCATATTTAAAATGTAAAACTTAAAATTGTCCGTAGCCTGCGGACAAATGTACATCTTTTATTAGATGAACACGTGGTTTGGTTATTTGCCTTGTGGTGAAAACACACTGAGAGAGGACTTTTTATTAGTCATCTTAACAGTATTTTTTTTTTCATATTAATGTAATTTGTTCATCTAATTGAATATAATCTATTTGTGTATGATTGTCAGTCCAAAGAGGGACAGAGGAAAGAGGGGAACGTGAGGAGAAAGTACAAGCTCAGGAAGAACCAGGTAAGCAAACAGACAGGGAACAGTGACAGGCACAACGGAAACCGTTTAACTGCTTGAGAGAGTTGACTACCAAAAAGTGATAGACAGATGTGCCAGTCAAGGTGAGGCGACATAGGTGAAAATAAAATGCAAAAAAATCTACAGAGCCATAGTAGTATCTGCAGTAAAGATCTTTTCATCCATTGTACCATAGGCAAAGTTGCAAAACAGTGATGTCATGTATCATGACGAGGACCCAGGCACAGAGAGACTTGATGAAGTTAAGAATCTTGTGATTTAATAAAGAAATTTGCAGACTTGCACAGACATGGGGCGAGGACAACAGACGATGAGGACAGGGAGGTACAGGGGTTTAAATGCACCGAGGAGACAGACAGAGGACGACTGGAGACATGTAGGGATGCAGGGACTGACGAGACGGGGAAGACGTCTCATCGTGATGAGTAAAGTTGATCTTGCCTGGTTGGGCAGCTCTCTGGGTGCTCAGCACCCCCCAAAGCTCTGATCCTAGAACCGCCCCTGGGTGAAAGCTATCAGGCCATATTTCATTTTTCAGGCGAAATTGTTTGACAGAATTTGACTTGTCCATTTGGTGGCGCTAACGCACAATGTTGCTGTTTGCTGAGCGCTAATAACAACCACGAGGAAGGAGGCGTTCATTCGTTCCTGTGGAGGGAAAAAGGCGCATCTCAGCGGCTGAAGCTGAAAGTCGTGTTTCTCTGTCGACTGCTCGTAACAGGTATGACAATAACGTTTCCTTTCATTTTAAACAGAGCTGCTGTGTCATGTTCTTGTCACACTTTAGAGCTCCTTCATCTGACAGCAGTTAGCTTACATTATTCATAGCTTACCCAAAGTCTCTCAGTTTGGTTCTGTCTAAACTGTAGCCGCTAACATCATGGTGTCCTGCCTCTGCGGCTCTGACCGTGAAATCCTGCAGAGCCGAGCGGGAGCTCCCCGGGTTTGGGTCCGATCAGCAGCCTGTTTAGTTTGCCACCTTCCTGTGGCTGCGCCTGCGAGCTACTGACGTGTCCGCTTCACGGACGACCCCATTAAGGGCCCAGACGAAGTGATACCTGCCCGATATCCGTGCTCTCTGTTTATTAATAAAAGCCAAACTTCATTAATGGTAAGTGACAGAGATCTGATGAGTTCTTGCTGGCTTGTATCCACAGGAGGATACAAGCAGCTGCTTCTGTTTGCAGTCACCGTGCACCAGTGTTGTGTTTAATTGTGTCAGTGTTCATTTTAAACACGTTTTTTAAATCAAATGTTTATACATCAAGATTAATGTTAAGATCAAGATTAATGACACTATACAGCAAATACATACATAGACATGTGCAGCAGAAGGAATCTGAGAAGATGTTTAGCTTCTAAATGTTTAAATTGTTTGTTTTATATCGTACAAAGTCTGTCAGTTTGTCATTCCCTGTTATTGCTGCTGACTAATCACTCAAAGTGACACAACATGACCGTGGGTCTGATTTTTCTGGTAAACTTGTTTAGCAGCCCACTGGAGACGGATACCCTGTTCTTTGAACTTTAATACTGGACACAAAATCGTCTCCTTCCAGAAACAAAGGGTAGCATTACAACTTGTGTGAACAGCAAAACAATGTAGAAGATTTCCTTTTGTGTCTGTGTTGTGTCACATCAGTTTGGCTCAAAAGAGTTTATTGCTATGTTTGTTTTTTGCTATTTTATTACTACATTTGTATTGTGCAGCACTTCGGTCTGCCAGGTGTGTTTTTAAAGTGCTATATAAATGATGATGACGATGATGCTTACGGAACAGCTGAAAGACTTTAAAACAAACCTGTTACTTTAATGATATTTCTGTGGTACTACAGAGTCCAAAAGAAGTATCGCAGTAATAATTCATCCAAATTGTAACTTTTAAATGTCATTATCAGCCCAAAGGTTCACAACCAGTTCATCCCTGATAGAATGTAAATATATACAAATCTATAAATTGTATTGTGTATATAACTGTGAAACAAACATAATAGACCATTAATGCATCATAATAGTACATTTCTGAATTTGGGGTATAATTCCAGGTGGGATGATGTCTGTACAGCTCCTCCTGTTGATGTAAAAAAAAAAAAGTAAATGCCAGTTTTTTAGGTTTTCATGTTGATGTTGTAACACAGTAAAGAATTACTCTTACAGAAATAAGTGTCATTTTTCAACTTGCAGTTAAATTCATGTAACTTAATGCTGATGCTGTTGACGACTGGGGCTCACACGTCTTTTACTTTGTCTCCAGGACCGACTCACCATGGTTGACCCACAGGAAAATAGCCCGCATGACATTCCTGACTATGACGGCATAGCGGATGAAGCTTTCCCCCCACTCCCACCACCACACTCCCCAGGCCGGGGAGGCCAGGAGGAAGGAGACCCTTTTGCAGATGGTAGATGCTGCTGTGCTCTTACAGGATTACTATGAGGATTTTAAGATGTGATGATTCAGAACTTTGTATGTGAGGAGAAAGATTTTAAATTCATGGTTTAATGAAGAATCACATAGGAAAATAAGATTCGGGAAAAAAGGCTAATGTGGGAGAAATACAACCTCCCATAGTCTCATAGTCCTTCCACAAAGCTTTTTGGAACAGCTTGATAATAATGAATTTGTTAGTTCAGCCTAGAATTAACAAATGCATGAACTGGTTTTTCAGCATCACTCTGAGACTGGATGTTTCTAACAATAACAACACACATGTTTTTGTTTGCGTGAGCAAATGAAACCCATCAGATAGATACTGTTCAAACCAGCACATTTCTTCTGTAACCTCCAGTCTATAATTTGTCTGGATTTAAAGATGAGCTTGAAGTTTGCCACGCTGCCAACAGAATGAGTTAGAAACACATCCTGTTGTCATGTGTTTTCAATGCAGGAGATGAAGGTGAGGTATCACAGCTGGCTGATGTCCCTACTGCTAAAAGGAGAGGCGTGAAGAGACCCCAACCCAAGCTGGACTCCCACAGGTAGCAAAGACATTTATATCACGACAGAGGGTTGAAATGCATTAAAATGCGCATTTAAATAGGAATTTGATGTCATCTTGTGTGAGCTGGGGCACAAGGAGGCCAAAATCATTGATTGACGTGTGCAGACTGTCAGTGTTGCAGCCAGGTTGAACACACGAGTCTGTGACTAGACTGGTTTTTATCACCGTTTCACTAGTAATCGTGCACAGAGGCTCAGAGACACACTGACACACAGAGTTGTTGCAAATGTTTGAAAACTTAAGTTTGTGGAAAGAACTTTGCACAAAAAAAGTGATGTGATATTATCTGAGTGGCGACACCTGTCGCTTCGCAGAGTACTGCAGCGTCTTCTTACGCTTTAGCGGCGGGTACAAATGACTGCATCTGTGTGATGATGGTGCAGCTTCACTCTGCCAGTCATTTAAAGAAGAAAGACTCTAATACCATTGTTGTTTTCATCATTTGGATGGGCAAAATTCCCAGACTGAAAATTGTCAGAGCGTTGGAGACATCCCTGGATGTGTGTGAGAAAGATGTTTCCAGTCTCTGTACACCTATAGTGTGAACCTGGTTAGTATTGCCAACAATAAGTCAGGCTCGTTCCCAGTGGCATCTGAAGGCACTGACATTTCCATTCAGAGGGTCTGTCTGTGTTGGCCCTGTGACAGGCTGGCGACCTGGCTGCTGGGATAGGCTTCAGCCATCCACGATCCTGAATTGGATAAGCCAAATACGCCTGGACGTGCTGCTAACCCTGCTTGTAATCCATTAATGGTTTAACTTAGTCTTAATATTTTTTCCCAGGCTGATATCAGATCGAGGGCTTCCAGCTCTGGGCACTCTCTTTGACAATATCCAGTTCAAAGGCAAAGGACACGAGGTAGGATATGATAACATCTGTCCCACCAATTACCATATGTGAATGAACATTGGTTTTTGAGCTAAATCTGTTTGGCCTGTCAGCTTTTAATTAGATGTCCTAAATTTGGTTTGAGACTAAAAGGTCAAAAGTTGCCGTTTCTGTCGTGGTCAAAAATGAGTGAGGGGAACCAGAGGTTGGTTTACCAAATTAAGATGTCTTTTGTTCCAATGACTGGAAGTCATTTTTTAGTGGGAAGAAGAAACGTCCTATCACACACAGCCCTCTTTCATATCACTACTCGCTGTTTTTGATGTTGGCCCCATTAGGCTGCAGACCTGCGGCTGCTGATGCAGAAGATGGAGAACTGGGCCCACAGGTTGTACCCCAAATTGCAATTTGAAGATTTTATTGACAAAGTGGAAAGGCTCGGCAGCAAAAAGGAAGTGCAGGTGAGAGGAAGCAGTAGAATATTTCCTGCAAGCGTGTGGGATTCCTAATGTTCAGAATTTGTAATTTTTTATCATTCTTCTATAGACATGTCTTAAACGAATACGACTGGACAGTGCCTACACCTGAGCATTTTCATATACAGATGGTAGAGAAGAAAATCATTACTGATGGGGATACGTGATAGGGCTGTGCGATATGACCAAAACCTCATATCCCGATATAAGACACCTATCGTCCGATAACGATATAAATCACAAAAATGTAACATTTTCTGTAAATTCTGTGAATCTCGACTTGCGTGAAGTGTTTCCAGCTGCGCGTCATGTAGCTGGAGTCGAGTGTTTTAACCGATGCATGAAACGACACATTTTTAGACATAAGTTGTAACGGCGCCGTTTTCTTTGTGAGTATTTATTACACGGCGTGCTGCGGGGAAAAGCCTGTTCTAACGTTTGAGTCTAAGGTTTATTTTTTAGCACCTGGCGGCTCTTTTTTACTTCTCATCCGTAAATAATCTGCTCTTTCACGTGATTCAGTTTATTTTGAAAAGTCTCAACAGGATCTTGAGCTTTATTGTGAAAGGTTTATGTGGAACATAAACAAGCGGACACGCGATGTTTTACCGTCGTTGTTGCTAACGACAACGCATAAAAACAGGCGCTTGTCCGTCCGTAGTGTGGTTTATTAAATATAAGAGAAAGAGAGAACTTTACTACAGTGACATCAGAACCATGAACAAATATTGCCGTAAACAGTTTATTTTGCGACACCACGAAACAAACGATAGCGTAAAATGCAACATAGACGTTTCATATCGTCAAACCGTATATATCGCTGTATCGAACAGCCCTAGGGTGGATTCACACCTGCAGGTGCACATAGGAAATACTTGCCATGTTCCACAGGACTTAATTATCAGCATTGCTTGAAATTGTGTTCAGGTGTTGGTGACGAAGAGGTACAACATGAACTGGAAACATTTGGGGATCCTGATCTGTTCAGCAGAGAGAGTTTTATTAATGCTCCCCAAGGGCAGATTGCCGAAGCCCTCGCTCCCCCACCTACTCCCTCTCTGACCGAAGAGCAGCAGAAACGCATTGAGCTGAACAGACAGCGGGCCCTGGAAAAGAGGCTCGCACGCCAGCAGCAAATTGGTAAGAATGGCAAAAATGTATCATACAGCTGGGACACAATATAACAGAAATAATTAATGAATCTGCTACAAAACATCCAGCGAAGGTTCATAAGGATCATCTAGCTTCATTGGTGTATTAACTTTATATGAAAATACAAAAAGCAAAACATTGAATGTACAGTATATCGCCAAAAGTGTTTGCTCATCTGCCCCCACACTCATATGAACTCGAGTGACATCCCATTCACGACGTCCGCCTGTGCAGCTATATCAGCTTCAACTCTTCTGGGAGTGTTTATGGGAGTTTATGACCATTTGTAAGGTCAGACACTGATGTTGAAGGCCTGGCTCCAAGTCTCTGCTCTCATTCATCCCAGTGGTGTTCTGGTCAGGACTCCCATGCCAGAGTTCATGTCTTTGTGGACCTTGCTTTGTGCACTGGTGCCCAGTCATGCTGGAACAGGAAGAAGCCATCCCAAACTGTTCCCTTAAAGTCGGGAGCCAAAATGTCTTTGTATGCTGAAGCATTAAGAGTTCCTTTCACTGGAACGAAGAGACTGAGCCCAACTTCTGAAAAACAACCCCGCACCGAAATCCCCCTGCCACCAAACCTGGAGCTCTGTTGTCCTGGCAACTGCTAAGTTGACTTGTCTATCGGCTTTCCAGATTGAGAACTGTGATCCGTCGCTCCATAGACTGCATCTCTCCTGTTCTAGAGTCCAGTGGCGGCGTGCTTTACACCGCTGTGTCCCATGCTTTGCGTTGCACTCTGTGATGTAAGGCTTGGACTACAGCTGCTCGGCCATGGAAATGGATTCCACGAAGCTCTCTGTGCACTGTTCTTTAGCTAATCTGGAGACCACGTGAAGTTTGGAGCGATGGACTCCACAGAAAATTAGCAACCTCTGTGCGCCTCAGTATCCACTGACCCCCACTCTGGGATTTTACGTGATCCACCACTTGATGGCTGAGTTGCTGTCGTTCCCAAACACTTCCACTTAGTAGCAGCAGTCTGCATGCCTAGGTGCTTGATTCTATACAGCTGTGGAAGTTACTGGATCACCTGAATTCAATGATTTGGATGATGGGTGGTGAGTGAATACTCCTTACAATATAGTGAAGTGGATATAGTGTATATATCCACCAGAAACCCTGAAGGTCGAGTGACGAGTTCCCGTATTGCACAGTTCGTCCAAACCAGCAGAGATTCATCACATTAGTGTGGAGTTTGGTAATAAGAGGCAAAGCATGTAGAAAACATTGATTTCTTTACTGCCTGTCTGATGTCAGCTTCAATTAGGCGTAGTATTTTTGTTTTTGCCTTACACTTGTGATCCAAACTGTTTTTACTTCCTCTTTAGTTAAAGCGGAGCCAGCTGTCTGCGATCTATTGTCTACAAATCTTTAACAGTGACATTAAATCGTTCTTCAGGGTCCTCATTTACCGCAGAAATGATGTAATGTGATTTAAATGAGACCCATAGAAAAGAAAATGACCTGTTGATCGGTCTCTATTATGAGCCTTCACCCATAAAAATGTGTTTACAGTTTATAACACTAGATGGTGATATGAGACCGTTTCCATTGTATTACCCGAGCATGATTTACTCATCGACTTTAAACTTTCACATTTTAGTTATTAGTCCTCCTTAAGAGGAGCCAATCCACCCCCCCCCCTTTTTTTTCTGTCCAGTATAGAAACTAAACAGCTGACATCGTTCGGGTAGTGTAGCTTCCAGAGATCTGAAGTTAACGTGAACTCTGGAGGGCAGTCAAAAGCTTAATTTTTTATAATGCAACATACTAGTATTTACATACATATTATTTTAATAAGCAGTTTCAGGGTTCGTGCTGTTTCAATGAGTGTTCGATGGAAAACGACACTGAAGGAATTTGTACTCTTGAGTCACATGAGCGTAAATAATTTCGAGTATGTGTACATAACACAGGCTAATGTTTAAAACTATGATTATTATTTTGCTAGCTATCAAACTTGCTGGAGAAATGATTGAAATGCACTGAGTGTGATAGAGTACGGCAGTGCTAGCACAGCAGTTAGTTATGGCATGGTGATTTATGCAGTGTGCTTTAAACTTGGCTAGCATTACTTAGCAGTAGCAGTAATATTAGTGACTTCACTCAAGTGAAAGCTTTAATCGTTAGTCCGACACTTAACTAGCCAACTTAAGACTTAAAGAAAAACTGGTAAAAAGAGGGACTGATGCATGTGGGCACAAAGAAGCCATTTCTTGTGCTGCTGAAGTTCCCTGGCTTTCATTCAAAATGTGTTTATCGTGAGCACCGACACATTAAACCATTTAAAAATTATAAATGGCTTCAAGCTCACACTGAGGCCTGTGGGGCTCTATCAGCCACGGAGACAACAGACACATTTTAGTGTTTTAATGAATGAATGTTTCATATTTCAAGGCTGCCTGTTTATTTAAGGGAGATGAACAATACATTACTATTTGACATAATTCTATGACAGGTGATGGACTGAATAAATAGATTTTAGGTCGATGTTTGTGCGTTCTTAAAGTCTTATATGTTGAACTGAACTGAGTGTGTCATCTGTTCAAAGCCTCCCGTCAGTGCTGTTCTCCATGCCTGTCTTACTGTGCATGGTGTTATTAGCACAAACACTTTAAAGCTGATCATTTAGGACTGTAACAATAATCCAGAGAGCAATGTAGTCAAACATCTCACAGTTAGTTTTATTGGGAATGAACTTTGACCTGTTAGACCCCCAGGGCTTTTCTGAGCTTCCTGCTCGAAAATGAAGAGGCCAAAATAAATGGAGTATTTCTCTGCAATTACAAACTCTGTGTAAACAGTCTTGGTATCAAAATAAAGCTAACGCTTGTGTCATCAGAGGGGTAAATATTACTGCAGATGTTACTATGTCAAAGTTACTGGGACTCAAACATAGAAAAAATGATTATTTCCCTCACCTAATTTTTAAAAGTATTTTATAGCTTATATGCTATAAAATATACTTTGGGTCACATTTAACTCCAGAAAATCATAAATCAAAATATGGATGTTACCTGTCCACAGATTCATGGTGATGTAACTGCTCTTTTAACTGTTTGGTGTTTGTAGAAATGGTTTACAGCTGAGATTCAGAGGCTTCTGTGGACACTCATGTCTGCACTTATATTTCTGACCTCGTGTTATAACTGATTAAATGTGATCTCCTCTCTTTTCCCCCATTTTTGGTGGTGTGGGTGCTTAACTAGTTAAAGTACCAAACATCTGTCTCCTGTTGTTGTGTCACGTAGGAAAGAAGCATCAATATCTGATGAGCAGACTTATTCATTTGTGCAGATTTCTTCTTTTGTGTGGTTGTTTTTTCCAAGTGGAGATGAGCATCTCTAACAAGTTGATTTGTTCACATTTGCACATCTGCATTTTTGAGAGAAATGAGTTTTTTGAGTTTGTGCACTATATGCATATAAGACAACCATTTCCTTTTTCAGTATTTTTGTGTGGTGCATTTTTCTCTGTTTTAACAAAAGAGGAACAAAGAACATTTAAGTCAACCTAAGACGATTTGTTTTAATTTTTACATGGTCTTACTGAGGTGATGCAAAGTGGAACATGCAATCTTTTTTTGGTAATGTGCTGGAAAAGCTTGATAATGGACCTTGAAAGTGCTTAAAAAGTGCTTAAATTTGACCCTGAACAATGAGTTTGAACCCTGCAGTTTACCGTTTCATTTTTCATTGTCTCAGCTTTGCCTGTCTTTTATAAATCGTAGTAGACTGAGTGTGTCTGTGTCGACTGAAACATCACTGTTTCTAATTCTCAACCCTTTCAGGCCCTTCAGACTCTCAGACTGCTGACATGTTAGGAGACAAACCTCCAGCTGCATCCTCACCAAATGTCATCAAAGGTTCTACTGATGGAGATGAAACTGTAGAAGATCCTGACCTCGAGCCTTCCAACAACACCTCCACGCAACAAACCAGCCCGCTTCCCCCCAAAGACTCTGAGCCCGCTGAGGCTGAGACCGGCCTCAGCCCTGAGCAGCAGCTCAGCAACGACTGTGTAGGAGGGGATTAAAGTTCACGTGCAGCAGTTTCTGCTGAAAAGCTTTGGCAGTGAGCAGATTTAAAGGTTTCCCAATGTTCGTGCCTGCTCATTCAAGTAATGTTGTGCATTTCTGGTGGTTTATATCTTGAGCACATGTTCCTACTGTGACGTCAGCTTTGGGTTAGCAAAGACATTTATATTTATAATCAATGGAAATAAATGTTTTTTATTTTTAAAAGTCCAAATCCTAAACGTATTTACCATGTGTTGGTATCTAATGTTACAGAAAAATATTTGAACTGATCCACAGTTCCAGCTCTGATGCATCTTCTTTCTCCAGTTTCACTATTGGCAGAATTTTGGTTGCAAACATGTTTCTATGCAAGGCCTCTGTGTGTGTAGTATGTGAGCTGTCAACTGACCATCACCCTCTTCCAAGCATTAAGTGCTCGTTCAATTATGAACAGTTCGTCCTTAAGCTACTGCAGGGACATGAAAGGCAACACGATGAAGTGGCTCCATCTGCGCTAATGAAAACACCATTTTTAATTACAGGCCACTGCACACATATTGAAATAGTTATGTACAGTTCAGATTTCTGTTGGTAGTTCTAGAAAACAATCTTAAAATCCACAAACCAAAAAGCGGTTCTGATTATTTACCAGTTCAAACAATAAAATGTCCTTAAAATGTTGGTGTCTTCCATACAGGCTCTTGATATACAAACTATAAGATAAATACATCCTAGTTTTATACATCACTTCCAATACAACCAACCTCAGGTGTGTTCATGGCGTGTCCTGGGCGTGTCCTGCCTCTCACCCGATGACAGCTGGGACAGATTCCAGGACGTGCAGAAGAAAATGGACGAGTGGACGTTTTATCATCTCCAGAACAATACTCGTGCTGGGTTTTGTATGAAGTGGTCACAGGTAGTACAATATGTGTGAACTCACCAAAAATGGTTCTATAACACAAGACATTTAATTTACACAAGACATTGATCCCACCAGTGAGATATTGAGATCACTGGTGCTGAGAGAAAAGCCTTTTGTTACCAGACTTCTTTAACCTGCTGCAGTTGACTAGTTGCCTGCAGGATTGAACCACATTTGCAGTTAGTACTAGGTCTTGTCAAAGTAACTGCTGACACTTCACTGGCATGAACACGTTCCCTATCCTCCTTACAACTAAGTTTAACTTGATGTGATTTTAAAAACTAACTTTTACAAAACGTATCCACTGATTCGGTTTGACTCTGGTTTCTAAAAAGATGGCGGGACATGTTTTTACTTAATATTGTGTTTGCTTTCCTGTGACTTCACACACTCGTGTGGTTTGTCCACACACAATCTGGAGCTACAAGAATGACCTGGATGACTCAGCACGAGTGATCTTCAATGATCACCGTTCTGTTAGCGCACAGCGTGCAGTTCTCACAAGTGACTGCTTGGAGGTGAAGCTGGGCTACAGCGTTTCTATGCTGTTGTTGCCGGGAGGCGTGAAGCCCTTTCCAGATCCATCAGAGCCAACTCTCTGATTTCTTCCAGAATAGAGTACAGACTGGGAGTTTTGCTCTGACGAAACTCTCTTTCCTCTTTGGAGAGTTTGGGGCGCCGGGCTGTCTTCTCCTGAGCCAGCGCCTCTTCATTCTGACGCACCACCTCTTTGACCAGCTGACTGCGGCCCTGAGGGCTGGGCTGCTGGGACTTGGCACTGTGGTGAGGCTTGTTGCTGATGACCTCGAGGTTTAGACGGTCAGCGTGGCAAGTTGAAGAGTGGACAGAAATACGAACCTGAAGAGAGCAGAGAACGTAAGTCACAGTATTCCTCAGCTCTATCAACACACAGTAATGGCACCTACTGAAAATAGTCTAATGGAATGCTATGCAAAGACAAGCCCACTTAAGGTTTGTGACGTAATATATAACAGCAGTCCTCTCAGCACTGTGCGCAGCGTCACAGCTAAGACAGTGGTGTAGAGTGGAGAAGTTTCCGACTGTGCCACAATTTTGTTCATAAATAGGATAAATTGGATACGTATGTTACACACACGTGTTACACAAACGTTCATCCATCCGTACACGAACTTTCTTTACTGTGCTTTCTAACATTCACACGACGTGGAGACTGGAGCAGAGGGGGAGAAAAACATTCATTACCACTGTGACCTCGGTCAAGTGTCACAGTGAGGTTGTTGTTTTGTTGATTTGTTTGTTGAATATCATCATCATCATCTCTTTGTTTGATATGATCATAGCTTGACAGCAGTCAATGCTGTGGTGGACAACTTGTGTTTGGGCTAATGTTTCTTTCTATCTTGTTTTGGCCACATGTGTCATCCATCATCATCCATCAGTAAGCTATGTTGTTAGCATTGCCTTTGCCCTTTGACATTTATGATCCCAGGATAAATCCATGAAAGAAAGAAAAGATGTTGATAACAGTGGAAGCAGCAGTACTCTGTCACTTTTTCATGTCTTAAAGCCAAAGATGTGAGAATAACACACCGTTACTTCAGTTTCTTTTTGTTAGCTAACCTTAGGGTAATGTTTCCTGCTCTTTTTGCTTAAATCACATGCACTTATTCCTCACAATCATCGTGTGTAACATGCCTGAACTTAATATAACTTGACGCCAGTGATGGGCAGCAACGCATAATTAGATTACTTTTTTCAAGTAACGAGTAAAGTAAGGGATTACTGTTGCAAAAAAGGTAATTAGATTACTGTTACTGCCCCGTAAACACGCTGCTCTACTGTGTTACTAAACCGTGAGTTTGTTTGCAAGAGTGTCTCAATGACATAAGTGCATGCGACGTTTGTGGTAACAAACGTGTGCAGATCAACAATGGATCATTTATCGAGTGCGAGAGAGAGAGTGCGACCGTTTAAAGGCGTTTATGTGAAAACAATAGACAAGTACCGCCCACTGTCATTTTTCATCTCCCTTTACAAAAAGGTTTGTGTAGAAACGCCACAAATTGGAAGCATTACATTTCTTGTCTTGGAGGAGAGCCCCCCCCCCACACACACACACACACACTTATGTTTTTGTTTTCATATAATATTTAAAAACAATAAACTGAATAACTTTAAATGATTTATTTTCAGGAGTCATTTTCGTCTCGTTCATCTTACTGACGTTTTGTTACCTTGAGATTAGCTAACAAAGCAGCAACCACACAACACTTTATCACAGCAAGATCATAAAACGTCTCTTAATGTTGGACCACAAAAGATCCAGCAGTCGTATGAACCTGTGATTCATATACACTCATGCATATATATTTGGAATCGTCGCCTTTAGGCGCTGCATTGCTGGAAACCTTCTAAAATGATTGATTAGTGTCTTCTGTGACTTACGGTGATGTGGTCAAACAGTTTGAAAGTGGAGGTGCCACAGCTGGAGGTGGTGGTAATGCGGTCCGGGTATTTTCGCACAGTGCCACCCTGCCAATCACAGCTGCCGTCCTGTCCCGCTACCACCACCAGGCCCTCTTTGTTCTTCAGATACACAGGCCCCCTCGCACCATACCTGTGAACAACATGGCTGTGGTCAGAGGCAGCCTTACTTACTCAGTGATATTACTCAACCTGCTTTGCGCCCTGTGATTTTAATCATTACATGGATTCTACAGCCTTCTCAAAATGACCACAGGTTACATTTTAATAAACTGTTAATATTGCATATCCCTGTACAAACTCCACAAGCATGGAGAACACTGATGTTATTAAATTACACTTTCCTTGCAATAAACAAGCAGCAACCTCCAGAGGTTAGCTGAGCTAACGTAGAAGTGCCACAAACACAAGGCTGGCTCCACAGCACCGTCCCTCCCCACAGACTCAACTTCAGCAATGCAATTAACTTATTTAAAGCCTGGTAGAGAAAAGATTCGGGGTTTTAGCTGATTTTCCCCGCTCACAATAAATGTTTAAGGAATTAGTTTAGTAAATTTATACAATTTAAAACTCATTTTGAGGTTTTTAAGAGAAAATAAAACTAGCGTGTATACTGTTAAATATACATTGATTAGCGTGCAATTACATCTTCCTACAAATTCATTCATTGTCATAAACTTTGAATTCGTCTATTAAAAATACACGAGTGGTTGGCCGTCTGTGAGCTGTTGTACAGCTGCATTCAACAAAGGAAAAGAAGAAGACTGCAGAACAAAACACAGGACTGAAGGTTCTTACTCTGGGATAAACACCAAGACACCGTTGTCTCGAATGGAGTAGACAACAGCGTCAGCCACACAGCACGGGTCTGTCTGAGGGTCTCGTTCTCTGAAAAACAGACACTGAAACAGTGCTGTGGATCGCATTTGGGCTGCCTGTGCTGCCTGCAAATGAAACACAGACGTCAGCACAGCTTCTGTTAATAGAGTAAGAGGTGAATCATTGAAAAACACAAACAATAAAACACCCCTCACCCTGTTCTTGCTGTTGACATGGTGAGCCATTTCCTCCACTTCTTTGTTACTGGCTGGTGCTTTACCAGATACAACGCCGCTCTGCATGTGCAGGGCTGCGGTAAGAAGGCGGTGCACGACAATGTCTGCGTACCGACGGATGGGTGAGGTAAAGTGTGTGTAGCGATCCAGAGCCAGACCTACGACAACGAAGCAAATATCAGCACGTTAGCCTTCTTTTTAGTTCTCGGTCGAATAATTCTTCACAAACAACAGACGTTGGACAAGTGTGTGCAGACGTGTGATGGATGGACTGACCCACAGTCACACTGAAACTCTAGTGGAGCCAATAAAAGCTGTGCAGAGGTATCGTACCATAATGGTAGTATTGGTCTTGAGGATGAGCACCAGTGGAGAAGTACAGAGCCTGTGACATAGCAGTGGTGGCCATCATTCTGAACAACCTGTTCACCAAGGGGTCCTGTGGGTCCACAGCTCGGTCCAGTGAGGCAGCTAAAGCCTTGTTGGACCTGAAGGAACAGAGCCAGAAACCAGGGATGAGTGAGGCCTCTCATCTCAGCAGTCAGTGACACATAGCTACTTGCATCACCATGTCTCTTGTCCTGGGACCGGTTCTGCTGTTGGTTTAACCCCCCCCACAATCCTCCAACCGCACATTCATATTTTGTTTTCAAACTCCATCCCAGTTCATTCCACGCCTCAGATCCTCAGACCTTTTGTAAACAGTTAAAGAAATAAAAGTTAACTGTAATAGATTACAGGTTGTAATTAAATAAATCACTGCCTCTTTTAAAAAACAGAAAAACAAACCATCTTTAATTATTTGACGCAGAGTTGTTTGTTTTGTTCCCGTGTGAGAATATTCAACACTGCTCTCTGTGCAAAACGGGTTTAAAAGCATAAACAGCTGTGGGATCCTGTTTGTCCGGGATTTGAACCGGGGAACAAACTGCGGCAGGATCAGCGTTGTGCCGAGGTCGGTATCGCCGACAGCATGTGTTCCCCCTGCGTGGCGAGCGTTCGCTGGGCACGGAGTGTGGATCCAGGTTACGCCGCCTCCATTACAAACAGTCAGACGTGGAAGTAGTGATGTTTTAGTTTTGTAAAAAAGTGAAACCTGAGTGTCGTTACATTACCATTCAGTTTAAGGGTTACAACAGAAAATGAAATATTTATTGTCCTCTCGTGGTATCAGACGGGATTATTTTAACAAACGAAGGACATTTTGCCTGATAATTATATTTATCCTGTAACTTTACTGTGTAAAGAGCTAAAACCTCCAAAGTTTCAGGAGTAGTTAGTGTTTGTGAACTGAAAATCAAGAATGTGGGATCCTGTTTGTCCGTGATTTGGACAGCCCAGCGTGTGCTCCCGACGCAGGGGAAACTAATTCTGTCGGGGAGACCGACCGTGCCACGACAGCTGTTGTGAAGCTGAAGCCAAAGGCAAGGTATGCTTCATCATATGTTCTAGTCTTTGGTTTGGAAGCATATTTGGCTTCAACCTCAACCTGAGCTGAAGGAACATGTCTTCTTCTTGTCTGACTGCTCATGTGACACCTGAGTGTGTCCCCGTGTTATCAAACATTTCAGGTTCACACACTTGTGTCTGAACATGATGTGCATTGGACTACAATATGCATTTCCTCAGTTTCTATACTGAACAGTCAAAAACATTACCTGGTGTCAATGGTGAAACCTTTGGCCTTTGCAGTGTCCACCAGCTGGTTGAATAGCTCCTGCTGTGGTGGTGGGTGACGCCTTAGAAGGGCCTGGTTGGGGAAAGCTTCCTGGATCTTGCGGGCCACCCAGTGGTTGGCGTAAATCATGCACTCTGCCACGGTCTCATGGACCTCCAGGGGCTGACGAGGGACCAGGGCCGTAATGTTCCTCTCCTCATCCAGCTGGGCACCCACCTGAAAAGGGAAAATGCTTCTAACGTGACTTCAATGAAAAAGAATATGAAAATGCATCAGTGGGCCACATTTCACTACAGTTTACTTTAACTCAGTTGAACATGCACCGTTCCACAGGAACAAATGCTGCACGGAGAACCAAATGTGAATGAATCTCAACCTGAAAACGGTCTACTGTCTTTCCTACATTCAGCTCTCTATCATACCAGTAAGAACACATAGCTCAGGCACACAGCTCTGCTCATGGGCACAGAAACTCCACCGATCTGCTGTTCATGCTTTTTGTTTATAGTGGACAGCCAATCAGAGTTTAAGTTAGCTCAAAGGAAATGTGCCTTAAAGAGAGAACAAAACTTTTCTCAGACTAAGGATGAACTGAGGGGACCCAAAGCACTTCAGCAGGAACCAAAAGAAGCCAGAAAGTTTGGATTTGAACACAGTTTTACATAATAGATCAAGATGAAACATCTGTTGTCCTTATCCTTCAGGACAACAGATGTTTCACCAGCGGTCAATAATCCAGCTTTGTCAAGATAAGAACTTGATTTTTGGGTGGCAGCTCAATCATTAAACATACTTTTAGAAATATATTGGTTTTTCCACTATCCCAGAAGCAACCCGAGAGAATCATTTTTACTTCATATCAATATTCTGTGTGCGTACAGCCATAACAGGAATGCAATAACTGAATAATAAATAAATCCAAGACATCCTATTAGAGAGCATCTTATAGAACAACAGGAATTGTCCATATGAGGTTTTAACAGATGGCCAACCAGCCGCTGTAAATAAATGGCTGTGATCTAATGTGAAAACTGTCAGTGGTTTCACAGTGGAGTGCTCGGTTTCTTTATTCCAATATTCTCACTGAATGACTTTCTGATAAAATGTTTTCTGCTGAGGAACGTGTTCTGCTTAGACGCCTGATTTTAAAAACAACGTCTCTATTAGACCGTACTATAATTTATTATCAATGAAAAGAAATATATGGTATCCATCTGTAATTCTGACGCCTAATTCTGTAAATAACACAGCAAAAAACCAAACTAAACATAAAGACCCGGAAGACTCCTGCGTCTAAATTCATTCAGTTATTGTACTGAGTCCTAAACATGTTAGAAATATGGTATCTAAGCAGATTCTTACTCTGGATGGCATTACCTTGGCCTCCAGTAACGCTGTGAGGAACCTTGGAGTCATTTTTGACCAGGACATGTCCTTCAACGCACATATTAAACAAATATGTAAGACTGCTTTCTTCCATTTGGCAACATCTCTAAAATTAGAAATATCCTGTCTCAGAGTGACGCTGAAAAACTAGTTCATGCATTTATTACTTCCAGGCTGGACACTGTAATTCATTATTATCAGGATGTCCAAAAACTCCCTGAAAAGCCTTCAGCTAATCCAAAATGCTGCAGCAAGAGTCCTGACAGGGACTAGAAAGAGAGAGCAGATTTCTCCTGTTTTGGCTTCCTGTTAAATCCAGAATTCAAAATCCTGCTCCTCACATACAAGGTCTTAAATAATCAGGCCCCATCTTATCTTAATGACCTTGTAGTACCATATCACCCTATTAGAGCACTTCGCTCTCGCTCTGCAGGCCTACTTGTTGTTCCTAGAGTATTTAAAAGTAGAATGGGAGGCAGAGCCTTCAGTTTTCAGGCCCCTCTTCTGTGGAACCAGCTTCCAGTTTGGATTCAGGAGACAGACACTATCTCTACTTTCAAGATTAGGCTTCAAACTTTCCTTTTTGCTAAAGCATATAGTTAGGGCTGGACCAGGTGACCCTGAATCCTCCCTTAGTTATGCTGCAATAGACCGTGGCAGCTGGGGGATTCTCATGATGACGCTGAACATCATCATCATCACCTCTTTGTCATCATTATCACTGACTACATGTTTATAGACCAATCTCCATTTAATCATTAGTTATCATTAATCCCTGGCCCTTTTCCACAGGGTGTCTTTTGACCTGATTTCCTCCCCTCGGCTGTATGAAGTGTCTCGGGGTGACTGATACTGAATTTTCTAACCATGATGTCATCTGACAAAATGACCAAACACAGAGGTTAAGTCAAACTTTCTCCCTTCTAAGCTTCTGTCTAAGTGAATCTTCTGCAGCTGAAATGTGCGAGAAAGAAAGTGGTTCCAGTTTTTAATGTGCAGAATGGATTTCCCTCCACTGAAGCTATGTGCACGGTTTACTTTGTTTGATTCACTTCAGATTCATTGAATCATTTTGTGTCGTATGTTAGACGTCAGTAATGACGGTGTGTTAGGGTTAGACACTCAGCTGTAACATGCTTACGCTTTCAATTAAGAACATGAAGCTTAAATGTTTGCAGTCTTTATTTATATAGTCTTACTGCTAAGTACACACATTACCAAAACACACAAAATACTCTATGAAGATACAAGAAACCAATCATACCTCCACTCCTTCCAGCTCCAGCGCTCCTCCTCTGTCCCTCTTTGCCCGAAGATGTCTGGCTACATGTGTGAGCATCTCAAGTGCCTCAGTGAGTTGAGCTAGCTTAGAACCCTTTTCCTGAGGACCCAGGTTGGCCAGTTCCGCTACCTCAACCTGTTCTCCGTTGAGGAGCGCCTGAGCCAGCTCGTAGTGGAGCTGATAGGAGGAGCGGATGAGTGTACGACCATACCAGACCTCTTGGACTTCAAGGGATTCTGCGTCAAGCTCCCAAAGCACGCTCATTGCATACCTGAATTTGAAAGTGTCAGTTACACAACTAGCATGCATTTTAAGCATGAAACGTGTGATGGGAAGTCTACTAACCTGTCAGCACCTCCCAGCAGTGAGCAAAGGTCTGCGCTGAGAATAGCAGGCAGCATGTCGTACCTGCGGTCTGCCAGGTAGTAGGTTGTAGCCCTTAAGAAGTGACATAATAAATATAAAAAGGCAATGAGATCAAAGCAGCAGCTTTATCATCTTCTTTCTAATCAAACGTGAGACATAATTTGAAAATAAGTACTAAATATTCAGAGTTTGTTCCACCTTTGTCATTTTCATCTTTCTGTTTATTAATAAGTCAGGAAGGATGAAATAAATAAGCAAAATGTTTTTCTTATGATTTAATAAATTTTCCCCATTTTCTGAAATAGAATTTAAGGCTTCAAACCACAATCATGAGATTTTAATTTACTTCTTTAAAGTGTGGAGGCGAGCTGGACAGGTGGGTGATCTGCACGCTGCTTTGTGGACAGCTATGAAATGTAAAATGGAATTTTAGAGTAAGTCAGAGAGAAAGCAGAGGACCAAAACTACATTAAAAATCACAACATAAAAAATATATAGTAAGATTTCAGTATTATTTTATAAGTGCACGTTGTTAACAGTCTACACGGAGTTTCTCTCCTCACTCGGCTCTCAATCATCTTCTGTACATGCTGCTGCTGCTGCCTTTAAAAAACTACATGCACTTCATGGACCTTCTTACTAATTTATCTGCAGACTACACTCACCAGCCTTTATCAGATACATTTTATTAGCACTGGGTTAGACACGTCTGCCTTCTGAACACTCCTTTCTTCACTTCCAAGACTCAACAAGGTGCTGAAAGAATTCCATAGAGATTTTGGATTATAGCGAGATTACACCGAGATGACAGCAGAATGCATTTGCTGCAGATTTGTCGGCCGTTCAGCTGTGACACAAAGTTTTTTGGGCTGCTTCCCTGTCACATGGTGTCATCGCTGCATGTTCCCAGGAAGGAAAATTTGTGGAGATCAAGTGCAAGCATTACTTTTGCAGCCCCGACCTTCACTTCATTTACTGCAGATATTTTAAACTCCGTTTTATTCATTTGTACAATACAGCACAAAATAAATAAATAAATCAGAACATGTGCATATATCTGGACATAAACACAGGTGAATATCTTCTTGTTCTGTTACTGTGGTTCAACTGTCTTGTATCATCATCCTCTTTATTAATAAGATGCACTGAAAGCCAATTATAGACAAACCATTAACATCAGGTACTCAAGGTCACATGCCATCATGTGACCTCCGGTGTTTTCCTGACACCCTTAACTGTACAAAGGGGATCTGAAAACAAATGATGTGTGACACACTGTTCTTTACTTCTACCACTCAGTAGAATAAAACTAATTTAGTTGGAAGCGGACTCATTTTTCCCTTTTTTGCTGCATGACCTTCTGGTTGAATGTTGTGTACAAGTATGGCTGCCATGTCCCGTAGTAATATATGTTTATGAAGGCCACAGTGAAAATCACTAAGGCTTTCCCACAGCGGGAAACATCCCCCTGTCCTGTTAATGGCATCGTACTCAAAATGAGCACAAGTTCTTCGTAACCACTGTGTTCTGTGTGTAGCAGTTCTCTGCTGTGCGAACCCCAACCACCTTTTAGCACGACCAGCATTCGTCCATTCGCACACATATTCATACAGCGCGTTAGTCTACACCTTTAAGCATTTTCTCTCACATGCACACTCACACTAATGGATGCATCCAGGGAAATTTGGGGGTTAAGTATTTTGTGCAAGGTGACTTTAACATGAAGCCCGAAGGCACCAAGGATTGAACCAACAACATGACCATTGGTTCAATTCCTGGTGCCAGTGATACTTTCAAAGCCATCATGGACCCTGTGAAGTCCTTCTACATGTGATTAAATGATAGACCTTTAAGGCTTAATGCTTCACATCAGACACGAGCCTTATTTAAGGTGGCCCTCTGTGTTATTTATAATTGCGCTACAAGGCATGCTGCTGATGCAACATTAATTCAGGCAACAACTTTCTTGCCTCTTTGTACTTCTGAAAGCTCCTCTGAACACTTCTGCAAGATGCTGTAAGGTAGCTTTTCTTTTATCCTTTTATATCCCACCTACTCTGCCCAACCACTCCAACCAGTTCCTCACCTTGAACGTGCCTCCAAGTCTGTGAGCGAGCCCTCTTTGACAAAGTGAGTGACATCAGCAATGTGAACTCCCAGCTCCAGCCTTCTGTTGGGGAGCTTGCGTACAGACAGCGTGTCGTCTACATCTTCACAGCCGCGTGGATCGATGCTGAACACCAGGCGACTGTCCCTAAGATCCCGCCGCTCTGCCACCTCAGAGGGGTCTACTGTCCACGGCTTCTCCAGAGAGTTGACCGGCATCTCTCTCAGCTGATGGCAGACGGACAGGCACAGCTAAACAGCCGCATAGTCTTTTGAACTTTTCACATTTTGTTATGATTCTATACAAAACATTAATAATAATAATAATACATTTTATTAAGCGCCTTTCAAAACACTCAAGGACACTTTGCACAAAGACAAAGCAAAACAATTCAATTCAATTTTATTTATATAGCGCCAAATCACAACATAAGTCGCCTCAAGGCGCTTCATAAAACAGTGTTTTACTTTCAGTTGCTCCCTTGTCACAAGGGGTCACCACACCTGATAGCTCAGCATCTTTTGATACGGCAGAGTTTTATACCAGATGCCCTTCCAGGCACAACCCTGATTTGTATCTCCGGCTGCAATCGAACCAGTGACATTTTGCCTGAAAGCCAGTGTGTAAACCACTGATGAAAAAAGGAAAGAATGAACTGAGACACACGAGCTGTCAACTTGCAAACCTTTTGGTCACATAAGTCTGTGAAGGTTCTCAGTCATCGTAGTCTAAGGAGCTTGGAAAGAAAAGCGTCCAAACTTCTATAAGTTCCTTGAAGACGTTTCACCTGTCAGAAGCTTCTTCAGGTCTAGGAGTAACTGGTGGAAAGAAAGGCTGTTGGCTCTTTTAAAGGGACAGTACCTAACCACTGGTACAGATATGTTGATGACACATGGGTCAAAATCAAAACCCAGGAAGTAGAATCCTTCACTGTTTACATCAACGCTGTGGATAAAAACAAAGTTCACCAGGGAAGACACAAAGGATAACAGTATGCCATTCCTGGACTTTGCCGTGCGCATTAAAGAGAACGGAAACCTCAACATGAAGTTTACTGGAAGCCCACACACACGGACCAGTACCTCCTGTTTGACTCCCATCACCCTCTGGAACACAAACTTGGAGTAATCAGGACCCTACACCACCGGGCAGAACATGTTCCCTCTAAGCCTGAAGGAAAAAAGAGGGAACACACACATGTAAAGGAAGCTCTTAAAATGAGACAAGACTCAGCTGTCAGAAGACACAGTTTGAAAGAGAAGTAAAAGAGGCCATCTATGTCCACTGTGAGCGACCGTCTGTGAACAGAGGCAGCGGCTTACGACACCAACTGTCTGCCATCTATAATCCAGTTTTGAGATCCCTTCCCAGACGCTTCCACTCACATCCTGGGCCATCTGACCTCAGGAAATCACATGATAGGGTGGGGCTAGGATTCACAGTGGGTTCACCCGAATACTTGGCTGAATGTGACCCACACCCATTTTCACACCTTGGCTCGTGTGATTAGGTAGAGGATCATTAGGGGGTCCATCTCTCCTGGGGGACACTCCCATAGGGCTTAAAATCTGGGACTCTGCACCAGTTTCTCCTAGAACTGAAGAAGCCTCTCAGATGAGAGGTGAAACATCTTCAAGAAAAAGTCCAGACGCTTTTTTCCCCAAGCTTTTGGTATATGGAGCTGCTAGGGTTCTTTCACTGCTTGGTGATTTGGTAATGTTTTAATAATGTCCAGCTGTTTTTGGACAATTCTGAAGCTTATTAATCCTTAACAATCAAAAACCTACATCCAAAGTACAACCAGAGCTGGGAATTAGTAACAAAAACATATTTTCTGAAATTACTTAACTTACTAGAATCCTGCATGTTTTATCACACAGGATGAAGCAAATTACTCACCAAAGTATTTCCAAACTGTGTAGATGGGTATTTGCCACCATTTGCGTCAATTATGGTTGAATTTAACTGTTTAATTGCAATTTATAGACATAAAAAAAAAAATCACATTTTATCATAATATTTATATTCACAATAATTGCTGATGGGTTCACAACAGCTAAATACGAAAGGTGAAACATACTATATAGGCTTGTGGAATTTGCCTTTTAGAGATGTAAAAACTTGAATTTATCTCTAACGTAGGTGCTCTCACCTGTGCGTCTGAGAAAGGAAGAATATGGATGCAGTTCTCTAGGAGGATGGTCTGGACCTCAGTCTCAAGCTCTCCAGCTCGACCCAAAACCCGTACACTATGGCCGTTGGGATAGAATGACGTGCTTTCCCATGAATCAATGCGCACCACAACTCTGTGGTCCTAGGTGAGGATGAGAAGACAGGGAGAGAAATGAGACAGCACTTAGTAAACACTGGTCACACTATGAGACAAAAGCATAATGCTATAGTAACACTAGAGACAGGAGCGCAAACAAGATCGGTGTTGCTATGTGCAATGAATTTGCAATTTTGTTGGCTTTGAAATGCTTCTTTGGAAGACGGGGACTAATTCTGCAACTACTCTCAGTCAGTTACTTTTATTTAAAGGGTGCAAAACACCAATCAAATGGTGATAAGATGGTCTGGAGATAGAGTCCTGCTTTTCAAGGCAATCACCTTGAAAGCGTTCATCCAGAGGTTGACAGTGTTGTATTCTCAACCTTTGATCAACCAGTTGGTTGCCGTAACTACTTGTAATTGAACGCTGAATGCAAAATATTCACTGCAATCACTGGAAAAGCAGCGTTTTTTCTTTGTTACAAGGCAGGTGCCGTCCTATTTTTACTCATGTGATTAAGCCATAATGTACATCATGGAAATAAAATCAACCTTTAGATGTAAGTTAAGTCAGACCTGCAGAGCTTCAGCCTGCTGAGTACTGATGCGGATTTTAGGAATACGCTGGTCCCAAGGTATGGTCAGTATCCGCTGGGAATTCCTGCTCTGGGACTGAATCCCATCCCTAGTGGGGAAAGTTACCACGTAGTCTCTCCAGTTCCTCTGCAGGATCCCTACAATACGACCTGTGGGGTTAAATGTCAGACATCAGTACAGAGAGACAGTGATGGAGTAAGTGAGGATGGACTCGATGATTGCAGTGTAGAACTGCATCATCGTCCGTGTTGGCAGGTTGAATTTCTTCAGCTGCCTCAGGAAGTACATCCTCTGCTGGGCTTTCTTAATGACGGAGGTGATGGTGGGCTCCCACTTCAGGTCCTGGGTGATGGTGGTACCCAGGAAGCGGAATGAGTCCACAGAGGTGATGGGGGTGTCAGTCAGGATGATGGGGGGGAGTGGGCTGTGTGCTTCCTGAAGTCCACAATAATCTCCACTGTCTTCTGGGCATTCAGCACCAGGTTGTTGTGGCTGCACCAGGACACCAGACGTTCAACCTCCCTCCTGTAGGCAGACTCATCCCCGTCCGAGATGAGTCCGATAACGGTGGTGTCATCTGCAAACTTGATTAGCTTGACAGACTGGTGGGTGGAGGTGCAGCAGTTGGTGTACAGGGAGAAGAGCAGAGGAGAGAGAACACAGCCCTGAGGGGAGCCGGTATATACATATGTACTACATAATTATATATGTGTTCATTCATAGTTTTGATGCTTTCAGTGAGAATCTACTATGTAGAAGTACCAGGCCACGACAGAAAAACCACTAAAAAAAGGCGTGTCCACACTTTTGACTGGTAGGGGCTTCAGGTGTGGTTAGTGAATACCTCAGGCACCAGAAACCCAAGAAAGAGGAGCAAGAAGAGGAACCATCATGGAAGGACAGGATCCTGCACAGTACCACCAACAGATAAAAGAACTAGCTCACATCCAGAAATCCTACCAGTGGCTGGACTGGACTGAAATAGAGCACAGAGGCACTAATAATGGCAGCACATGAAGCCATAAGTACAAGATCCATAGAGGCTGGGGTCTACCAGGCCAGTCAGTCAAGACCCCAGATACAAGCGTAAAGATGCCCCTGAGACAATCCAGCACATAACAGCAGGGTGCAAGATGCTAGCAGACATACATGGAACGCCATAACCAAGTGGCCAGCTTAGTATAAAGGGAACATCTGTGCCGAGTATGGCCTGGAAGTCCCGAGGTCAAAACAGGAGACCCCCCTTGTGATGGAGAATGACCGAGCTAAGATCCTGGGGACTTCCAGATACAGACGGACAAAATGGTGGTGGCTAAATCGGACATAGTGGTGGTAGACAAACAGAAGAAGACGGCCGTAGTGATCGATGTAGCGGTCAATGACAGCAACATCAGGAAGAAGGAACACGAGAAGCTGGAGAAATACCAAGGGCTCAGAGAAGAGCTCGAGAGGATGTGGAGGGTGAAGGTAACGGTGGTCCCCGTGGTAATCGGAGCACTAGGTGCGGTGACTCCCAAGCTAGGCGAGTGGCTCCAGCAGATCCCGGGAATCAACATCGGAGATCTCTGTCCAGAAGAGCGCAGTCCTGGGAACAGCTAAGATACTGCGCAGGACCCTCAAGCTCCCAGGCCTCTGGTAGAGGACCCGAGCTTGAAGGATAAACCGCCCGCAGGGGGGGAAGTTTTTTGTCCTTAGGACCTCGTGTGTAAAAATAATAACAATAAGAAGGGTTAACAATGGTCAACTGCCTCCAGTTAGATTAAAATTTATTTTATGTGTTGCATATTTTTTATGTAAAAACACAGGGTGTTCCCATTAGCCAAATTAAAAGTGTGACAAGCTAAAACAGTATTTTTGCACCTGAACTATCCCTCCCTGTTCTAGGTCTGCCACAGCTGAAAAGATTATTGATTATTTGTGCGAGTCCACGTGTATAGTTGCAGGAGTGTTCCTCGCCTTTTGAATACTGGGCCCTGAGTTGTGTGCTTAATTAATTAGTGTTTTTCTTTCTTTCTCTCTTTTGTCATTTGCGAGGTTACACTGGCAAACTTACGGGGCCCCGTCTGTCTCTGTTCTGTTGTGTTTGGTAAAGGGAACTGTATGTTAGTGGAAGCTCAGGATGCGTTCCCTGCCATTTGTGTCTCCTAGACTTAAAACTTTCTTTTGTATTGGACAAAAGAAAAGGTGTCAGACGTAAAAGAAATTCTACAGAAGATGAACAATATCTGCCATGTCATTAAAAAGCAGGAAAAACCAGCAAAGACGTGACACAGAACCTGAGAGATGCATTTGGCCCTTGAGTTGTTCGACGAAACTTCATCGTTATTTGAATCTCTGGAAATGTGGCTGTCAAGAAGCTATTCCCTGACGAATGGAACCATGGAGAAGAGGTTCAGTTGTGCCAAATTACACCAGAACTGTAATAAAAATCAGTAGCAACTTTAAAAAAAAAGTTTAATTGTGAATGCCTGCCCAGAAAATAGCTTCCAAATGTTATTTCACCCAAATATGTTCTTATAATGTTGCTTCATGCAGGTGATATAAACAAGAATGGTGAATTTTCTACTCTCCCGGAGCACTCAAACATGCCACATTCACCCAATCACCCCATTCACACAAGCACTTCCTTCTATGCGTTTAAGTGCTTACTAAGCAACATTCACACTCACTATACTCCAATGGATGCATCGGAGAGCAACTTGGGGTTAGTATCTTTCCCAAAGATACTCTGCTTGCAGACTCGGGGAGCCACGGATCGAACCATTAATGTAAAGTCAATATTATTGACTTTATATATCAAGATGCTTCATTGTTTTCATTACTTATTTGTGAGATATCCTGAACATATCATTAAATACAAATATAAATCAAACGTGAATGAATGGAGTACAAACATTCCCACCTGTTGGCAGAGGTGTACTCTCATTGTCCTCTCCAGTTTTTTCATCCCCATCAGTCAGGGCTGTGTCCCTCCCTCTCCACTCGTTCTTGGGCAACAACTCCACCACAACCTCGTCCCCATGCACCGCTCTGTTTCGATTTTTTCGACCATACACAAGCACATCCCAAGTCAGATCTAAGATGGATAGGGGGGGTCAAAGTCGGGAGAAGAGATCAGAAACGTCTAGCAAATATAAGTTTAATGTGTCTGTTCCACCTGTTTTGAAAATGTAAGGCGTTTTCACCTGTGCTCTTGGTTGAGAAGTTCTTCGGCCTGACGAAAGCCTCGTTCTGTGCCCGATGCTTGTTAACATTCAGTGTACCCTAGTAAAAAGGAATGAAACAACACATTTACTCTTCTGCCACTGAGGTTGTGTTAAACAATCTGGTGAAAAACTCCACTGCCTTCTCTTTGTGACATCTCCATACCTGCTCAGGTACAGTTGGGGAAATAATTATCACTGCTGAATTTGTAGGTTTCCTCAGTTACAAAGAAAGAACAATTATTCATGTTATTTCTTTAATGTTAGTTTCATTTAATGGAGAGCGATAGAATATCAACCAAAAACTGTCTGTGAAGGTTCTCAGTCATCCAGGTCATCGTAGTCAAAGGAGCTTGCAAAGAAAAGCGTCTGGACTTCTTTAAGTTGCTTGAAGACGTTT
>NW_024583107.1:127320-157247 GCF_018398535.1 Haplochromis burtoni | reverse complement strand
CTGGGAAGGATCTCAAAACTGGATTATAGATGGCAGAGAGTTGGTGTCGTAAACCCCGCCTCTGTTCAAAGATGGTCGCTCACAGTGGACATAGATGCTTCTTTCACTCCTCTTTCAAACCATCTGTCCTCTCTGTCCAAAATGTGAACATTGGCATCCTCGAAAGAGTGACCTTTGACCTTTAGACGCAGATGTCCATCTGCCTCAGGAAACTCTTTCTCCCCATCGTCACCCTCTGACTACTCCACTTGATACCAAGAAAAGTCTTACCACTGGCAACAAAGGTCTCTACCCCAAATACTAAGCCATGTTTTGCTTGGGGACTCACTGAAAATAACTTGCCAATCCCTTTATGACTTTTTTTTAATAATACTGTGTTTTTTCTGTCTCTCTCCTTTAAAATTAAACTGCAAGAAAAATTAGAGACAGTTCATATCTTCTTCATTCAATAACAGTCCTGCTCTTCATCTCATTTTCTTTATTCGTCAGCCCCTCAAATACTCCTACCTCCTCAGCACACTCCCTACACTCATCAGTGTATTTCGTTAGTATAGATTAGTATATGTATTAGAGGTACCTGCAGTTTCTCTGAAAAATGAACAGGCTTAAAGCTACTAAAATATTTAAACTTTGTTCCTGCAGTTGTTTTAAACTCGTGTTTTAAAGAGAGATCCGGTATACTTAAAACAGGAGTTAGAGAATTGTGGATCAATATGTTTGTCATTGCACAAGATGATCAGATCGTTAGCATGAATGCTCACCTCTGTTTTCTACACACACACATCACTGATCACATCACATGCTCACAGAGACACATTCACATACACACACATCACATGTTCACTCTTGCAGAGACACACGTTCACGTGTGCGTGTCTTATCTGTCGCATCATTAATGTTGATGTTTGTGTGACCACTGACGTTAATAAAAGGGCTTTGAGGGAAGGCTGGAGTTGGGCTAAGATCAGATGAAGAGCTTCTCCCCTTGCAGCAAGTAAAAGAAAGCGCTGAGTCAGCGGGGTTTGAGCGTTAGACCCAACAACAGGTTGGTACATTTTTACCTGAATGTAACGTTCAGACTTTATACCAGCCTCCAGGACTTCAGCGGGAAGATGTTCGGGAAACTCTTTCTCCCCATCGTCGCCCTCTGTCTCTTGTTGTGCCTGAGAAATGGAGCTAAACAGTTCATGGGCTGCCTGCAGATCTGACCAGAAGCTTTGCAAATAATCCTGGCAAAGGAAAAACACACAGGTCAAGAAATAAATTACTTCAGTTGGCCTTCTTAGTTCCAGTAACATCCCTTCAAGGGCCTAAGTTTTGGATCCTCTTCCACTTAACCTTATCAGGTTCGAGAAAGAGAAATAGAGTAAAATCTTTCAAATTCACCTCAAATCAACAGCCAGATGCTTAAACCTTTTGATACAGTTAGACGTCCTCAGTATTAGTATTACAATAATAGTTAAATAGATACAAGAACTGGTTTCAGAATAAATAAAGCGAGTTTTTGGAATGGGCTTCCCAAAGCAACAACCTCAACCCTGTTGTTAATTGTTGGACCGTGCTTAAACGCCACGACCATTTTAGGAAACCAACCAATTTAAATGAATTCTACCAATTCTGGTTGAAAATTGGTCCAATATCTACCCAGAATTGTGCGAGGATGTGGACTGTACAGAAAACCAAAAATGAATTCAAACTTTTACACTGAATTCTTTTTTTAACTTATTAAAATTGTGCGCTGCACAGAGATTGGTTTACAGAAATGATCAGAAGTACCAAATGACCATGAATGTAAACTTAAAATACAAGGTATACAATAATTATTACAGCCTATGTACAGTATTACAGTCAGAGTATAAAAATGATGTTACATTATATAAAAAAGACTGAATGAGCTGGCAGAACTAAAGACAAATAAATGAGACATTCTATTAACTAATATCATGTTCAGCCAATATCTTACATTTTGTAATTACAGCAGTATCCATTCGTATGTGATCATTATAGCTACATTATTTTTTTTAATGCAAGTGGGAAATAAGCTGCGTGGTGTGTCCGGTCAGACAGCATGGATGTTTGTGTCTAGTCCACACAGAATGTATTATGGAGAGCAGATAGCTACACTTTTATAAGTACATGTTAGCCACAGCACCGATTCAGTTAATCTCACAGAGCAACGATTCATGAAGGAATCCTGAAGTACTTTGCAGTGTGGCAAGTCAAAGTGGCAGGGATATGGAGGAGTTGTAAGGCTACGTCCACACGTACACGGGTATTTTTGAAAACTGAGATTTTCCGTTTTCGTTTTCAAAAATTATCCCGTCCACACGTAAACGCAAAAATGAAGGAAAACGCTGCTAGGAACATGCCAAAGCAGCAGGTGGCGATATATTCCTAACCGTGTAGAAATGTTGGCCAATCAGAAGTCTAGAAGCCTCGGCGGGAGATAGTAAACAAAGATGGCGCATACAAGCAGAACCGAGTCGTCTGTGTGGAGGGACAGTAACTGTGTGTGTTTGTAAGCATTTAAACACTGCAGAGAGTAGAATTAACAGTAACAGTATTGTAGAAATTCATTTCACCGAAACAATAACGTGGCGCACAGTGTGACGTCAAAAAAGGCGCTCACCTTTGACGCTGCATTTTCTCCGTTTTCCTCGTCCACACGGAAATGCAAAAACTGAGTTTTCGAAAATATCCACCCTGGCAGGCGTTTTTAAAAATCTCTGTTTTCAGTGACCGAAAACGCCATTTACGCATAGAAAAATCTGCGTTTTCAAAAATACCCGGGTACGTGTGGACGTAGCCTATGTTTGGATAAAAATATACAAATCTGGCAGCAATGTATCAAAAATGTATCACAATAGAAAGCGATGTAATATTAATTTCACGGCTACTAGCATGTACTGCTCTTTTCTCTTTTTCCTTTAAATAAACATCAGACTTGATATCAGTCCTTATTGAGCAATGAGTTTACTCTCTGACCGACTCGTGTTTGCGGCGTTCCAAACACGTTGCCAAGAGGGAAGATGCAGAGTACCTGTGAAGCCAAACATATAATATCAATACCCATAACATGGCTAAAGGCTGTTTCTAACCTCTCTTCTTTACTTTAACTGTCATTTATTGACCATTTTAAATGGCGATACCAGTGTATCGACAAATAGGTAAAAAGTGTAACTGGTTTTTTCCTGACAGAGCTCGGATCAATCAGTGCAATTACAAACAAGGCTGTGACCTTCACCTTTAGCGAAATTCTCATTTACATACTAGTTTAATAGTTTTCTGACTCATTGTCACTGTGTTTTATACAACCACAGCATGCTTGCTAGGCTGACATGAATTGAAAAACAAAGTGCAGCTCTCCGTATGTAAACAGACTAAATGCCACATATATTTACATTTTGTCACTTAACCAAGAAATCATGTGTAATGACCGAAAGTTTGACAACAACCACCAATTTCACTTCTAAGTGAGACTGTTCTAATACTGCTGCCAGAAATGTAAGTGTTTCAAAAACCCATGCCTGCTACATGCTACAATCGTCCCACTGAAGATTAGTGAAATAACACAGACCAACCAACTGTTCCATCATTTAGGCTCCAACACAACGACTTTAACACAAAGAGCTGACTTTCACTTTTAGGTGTTCAAACCACGTGTTTCTCTAAATGCATGATGATAAATCCCTGTAAGGTGACTACATACAAGAAGCCGATATAGAGTAGATGGTATTATAAAGGTATTTCATATACCTGGACGGAGATGACGTACACTCCAGACGTCAGGCTGCTGAACTGATCTACGGCCTCGGGATCCTCAGTGATCATCACTATATTCATCATTCCTGCCAGGTGGTTGTAGTACCACACTGCAGCTGAGTACACACACCTACACACACACACACACACACATTAAATGAACTCACAAGTTTAGCATAAGATGCATGAAAGCAAATTGCCCGCTAAAGCAATAATCTTTAACATATCCCACTAAGTTTTTGCTGTTTTGTAGGTGGAAGTTATAATTTCACACTACTTGTAATTCAAATGGTGCTTCCACAGAAAGAATATAAAAAATAAATAATTGAGTGCCTTATCTATATAATAAACACATTTCATGAGAACACACTGCACTTCTGATTTCATTTTTTGGCACAACATAAAAGTTTGTCAGATCATGATTAACATTACAACCAAGTCTCTATTATTAAAAACACTCATTAAATCCTTTTGGTGCTTTTCTCTATTAAACTGGTATAAATATTAATCACTTTTAAGCTGCCATTCACAAGTCCTCCTGATTTCTTTGTTCCTGCACTTGTTTTCTACCTGAAGTGGAGGAAAAACATTTTTGAAAATGTTAAAATGACCCCTTTACCCATTGAACCCCTATTGGGACAAAACACTATGAATGCTCGATTGACATCTTAGCCAGTACGTGTGCTCTAAGTGCCATATGCATCTGCACCGCTGGCCTGTTGCACAATTTGAAAGAAAGTTCAAATGTAATGTTTACATTTTTAAATCTCCCAGATGAATTTTGCACACGTGTGAACTACACATTTATGTCACTTTCACAAAATATTTTTTAAACCCAGAGACTTAACATTTTTAGAAACACAATTTCCTTTCAAGAGTTGCTGAGCAGAAGTAGTCAGCAGGTGCAGTCAAAGACATTTTGTGTGAATGGATGATTATCAGGATGTCCTAAAAGCATCATTTGAAAAACCTTCAGTTAATCCAGTCCAAGAACAAAAGAACATATTTGTCCCATACTGGCTTCCCTGTTAAATCCAGAATTTAATTTAAAATCTTCTTACACAGAAAAGTCTTGAATAATCAAACCCATTTTACACACCCACTTTACTCTCAGGCTGCGGGCTTATTTGTGGGGTTTACAAAAGTAGAATGGGAGGCAGAGCATCAGCCTTCATGCCCTTTTTTGTAGAACCAGCTTCCTATTTGGACACGGGAGACTGACGCCCTCTCACTATTAAGATTAGGATTAAAACTTTCCTTTTTGATTTATAGTTAGGGCTGGATTGAGTGACCCTGAATCCTCCCTTAGTTACGCTGCAATAGGCAAGATTGGGGACTTCCCATGGTGCAAGTATTTCATCTTTACTGAAGAACTGAATATGTTTTATTAGCATAATCTCCATTATAATTAATGAGATTTACAAATTTCACCTAGTGAAACATGTAACGTCACACTTTGACCCAGAAAAACAAAATGAAGTCAAAGAAGTATAAGTAGAAGAAAAAACATGACAAAGAGGAAAAAATGAGAAAGGAAAAGACTCTACAGACTCTATTTCTATGCTACATGTGCTGCAGCAACTTGACTGTACACTTCAGTGAGTGTGGTAAATAATGAGCACTGACCTGGTCTGCCATTTTTCCTGGCTCTCGCCCTTCTCTCGTGGACAGTAAGAGTACTTCTGAAATTCATTGGCAAACAGCACGCAGTCGTGTCGAGGGTCTTTGACAAGGGTTTGCAGCCGCTTGTAATATCTGCACAAACGCACATTACAAAAACAAGTACATTCAATAAAATCATAAATTACACTCAAGAAAGCCTCTCATTAGTTTGGGAGAATGGTGGGGATGTTAAGAGAACGTTAACCCTGAAGCACGAAAAAATAGACCAACGTATGTTGACTTTTCCCAACATAATTTATGTTCCTTTGTTCATTTTGGCACAGACTCATTTTTTAAATTCACTCTTGTTTGTAAAAATCTAAATAAAACAAAGACTTGTCTGTCAGATAATATGCATTAGACCTAAACATAAGATCCTGATCTGAAATTATTGAAAGAGGATGCCACCTGGCTTTGTTATCCTTTGAGTTTCACAATAAAAGCCCAGTTGGTGAACTAAAGCAGCAGATTGCTTTTTTCTGAAACATGTTGACTATGTGTGAACACTATACTGCACTAACTTTAACGTGGCACATTTCAGAGTACATGTAGTAGCTGTTTCACACTAAAAATGAACACTTGTACTGATCAAACAGATGAAATAAGAAATAAAGGCCTACAAATGCCCCGATCACTAGTTGAGTTAATATAGATGATGTATAGAAAATTCAGCGATTCTGCAAAGGTGAAACTGCAAAGAGAGTCCACGATGAAGCTTTTTTCTCTTTGCTGTGTACGTTAAAGTCAATGGAAAACAGTAAGTAGTGATTCAGTATGACAACTCTGTATGTTTCACCAGATGTCCACCTAACACTATCAAAGTGAAGCCTCATCACATTAATGATGCAACACTCTAAAATGGCTGTGTGAGCACAAATCAGGAAAAAACTGGACTGAAACCCGAGTTCACGTGGGACTTCTTATTTACAGTGCTCATCAAGTTTGTCCAAAGCGCTCCTGCATGTTTATGCTGGACACATATTTCAAGTCACAGGCTGCGTCTCTTTCAGCTTTGTCAGCAGAGCTCTGATATAATGAGGCTGACCCCTGGTCAATGTCTACAGACATGTGTAGCTAGGTTAAGCTGGGCACACAGCTAACAGCTTGATTATGAATGCAACTCAACATTTCAAACAGAAATTCAAAAAGAGCATCAGAATGGGGAGGAAAGTCGTTTAAAAGACTTTGAGCACGGCTGGTTACTGGTTGCAGATGAGCTACTCTGAGCATTTCAGGAAGCAGGTGCCGTGTTTGGGGATAGTTAACAACGCAGACAAGTTGCATTCATTTTAATGACATCACCACTAACTGCATTTTAAGACATGCAGTTAGTGGTGACAGGTTAATTGGAAACACTAAATTGCCCATAGGTGTGAATGCAGAAATGCGAGTGTGAATGGTTGTGTTAGTCCTGTGAGGCTGGCTGACACATACCCAGGAGGGATGGATCAGCATTTACTGATTTCAGTGGTCAATGTGTTCTTCAACATTACATGACTGTTCAAAACCTATATGATGAAGAACTAAAACAGTTTCCACGTAACAAAGCCACAAATAACAAAAAAGAACATCAGTACTGGCCTGTTTCCTTCCCAGTAAACTCCCCCCCCCCAAAAAAAAACAAAAACAAAAAACCCCCAAACAATTGTACCTGCGATTCTTGCTCTGTAGAGCCTGGCAAGCAGTCTGGGTGAAGATGATGCCCTGCAGCTCTCTGAACTCCAAGATCTCCAGGTAGTCGACCACGACAGCAACATCAGGCACCACATAGTGGGTCAAATCTCCGGGCAGCAGCTTTCCATCTGTTTGGGAAGATCAATGTTCAGCGATAAAGTCTTCTTTCTACAGCTCTTTATTTGCTTGATTTCCTATTGGAAATTTTATCAACTGTGCTAAAAGACACTTAAAAGCATCCTTCTTTTACATTTGCTTGTTTCCTACTAAACGTTGCACAGATGACAGGAATCGATGTACATCCAGAGAAATGCGTTTAAATATTTTCCAAAATGTCCCATATAAAGAGTTTATTGTGCTTACACATCACTCTCTTTGAAATACTTGAGTTTACTTTATTTGCACACCAGATGTTCATCAGCATATTATATGGCAAAAACTAAATTTATTGTTACTTTGATATATTTCAGTACCAGTTATTGTAATGCAGTCTATCTTGATTATGACCCATAATATTAACAGTGAGCAGCCTCGCAGCAGTTTTCCAGGCTTTCTAAAAGTCTTTCTTTGGACACTTGATGGTTTTTCATTCACAGTTATTATACCAAACATTTTCATTTAGTTTTAATTTGTTAAGCCTAACCTATGAATCATTCATTAAAAAAACACCTAACTCGAGGGATGAACCAGGGTTATATCTAGACATTATAACACAGCAAAAATAAATAAATAAATTGCATCTTTTTCCAATTTCTTTAGCTGAATCTATGAAAAATGCCACAGATAATGCAGTCTGACATTCATAAAATAGTGTTTTTCACCAACAGGCTGATATCTGCAGCACTATTAGCCTAAAACTTGATATAAACATAAACCTGGCACGTCTTATACAATGGATTTCTTTTTAGGTCTTCAGATATTTCAATAAATTGTTGCACCTATTTTCTATTTTCCAAGCAAAATGCAAAGACATGAGGTGTTGCTCACAATGTTTTCAGGGCGCTGTATAACCTACAAACACAAGGAAGATCTGTATTAAGATGCAGTCAATATACACAGAAAAAAACCTTTTGAACTCGTATTGATATTTCATAAAAGTGCTGATCATTCTCATCTCAAACACTAAACAGCAGCACAAATGTGCAAGCTTAAGTGATTGTTCTTTACTACAGATGACCCTATCCAGTATTTGGATCACATATCAGTGCAGTCCAGACTCAAAAAGCAAAACAGGGCATTGGTGACAACGCTCTAATCTATCCAGTTCTACACTGTTCTGCGTTTACATCCCTACTGTCAGCAGCAGATCACCAGCTGATCATAGCATGAAGGAAACCAACAGCTAAAGAGCTGGCAGCCTGCAGGCATTTACACCTGCTGTGTCCAAAGCTTTTCTCTGAATGCTTCTAACAAACTGTGGTCAAGTGAGTGGACGTCACTAAAAAGCTCTACAAACCTGTTGGCTTTACTCTCTCACTTGCATGTTCTCATTAAATATATCGGGTTTAACAACTACTACGAACACTTTATTGAACTTACGATAGCACTGTTGGTTGTGTCAACTTGATTAATATTACACCAGTTCACCTGTCTCTTATCAGCCCCACTCCATGCATTACATGCATATGAAGATGTGCACTTACATTAAGACTGAGAGCAGTGAAAGAAGAAACTGTCATAACCATAAAGCACAGATCAATAACGATTCTGAGCTAAAATTAACTAGTGCAAGTAGATTTAGGGAAAACAAAAACATGCTTTTTCAGGAAAGGAATCTTTGAGTGCATCCTGACTGCCTCTAAAGAGTTTCTTCCTCACAGTGAGGAATATCGCATAACATTGTTCTGCCCACACAAGCTACCGATCTGATACCTTTTGGTTTTATATCTTAGACAAAGTCAGACTACAAAGTCAGACTGGTGCACCCTTGCCTCTTATCTGTGCACAGGTTTGCCATTTAACTGTCATACGAGGTAATTCTAGCTTTGGGTCATACTGTATGCACTTTGCTACTTCACGATTCATGTTACAGTGAAGCAAAGTATAATATAATAAAAATGACGTTATTTTCCTCATGTGATCGTGCACAGCCCCAAAGCCCTACCTGCCAGCACTGCGTTAACAGCAACGTTAGATTCTTCTATAGCAGTAAACAAAGAGCAGTTTTTGTGAATGTGACATTTTGCTGATTTTACCATTTACACAGTCGGCCTGACACAGTGAGCTGCAGCAGGGGACCCGCTCTCTCAGATAGTGTTCCCGGACCACTCGGAGCTTCCGCCCCACGCAGCTTTTCAAATGCAGCACTCTCTCCGTTTTAATCATCGTCCACACTCACTAATGAGCCACATACAGCTGCCGCTAACTTGCTGTTCAGCCAAGACGCGGGAAGACACGGTTGTAAACATTCACGGCAAAGTTCAGCGAAATACGGAAGGAAAGGCACGACCGCTGACGTCATGACGCCCAAGCAGTACCGCGTCTTGCTGCGTTCAAGTGCTGTCGGACGCTCACTCAGGCCAGTAATGGGAATTCGTCTTTTTGATGACCTCGGTACTGTCTCGGATCAGCGATATAAGAGCCAACACTCATATCAACTCTCAAGGCTCCCAAGCTGCATTACCCTTTATCCAAATGAAGCAACGTTAAAGCCTTTAATTCATCTTCATGTTGGCAGTTAGAGTCAAATCTAATCTGAGCTGTCTGTATGTTTTCATTTGGCAGTTTTACGCCCAGTGCCCTTCCTGACACAACTATACTACAATACTACCGTAAAAGTAATTATAGTAAACCTTACGATGTCCACAAATTTAAACAAAACTACATTAATATCAAAGCATCAAGGAATACTACAGATGTGTATAAAGGCTTCATTTATATTGCACAGTTTCAGTGTTTTAGTGCTAAAACAGTAAATGTTACAATTTTGGTGCTACTTTAATCTCTATGTCATTTAAATGTACTACCAAAGTAAAAGAAAAGTTCTTAAAACATATGAGAGAGACAGAATGTGTATTAAAGATGAACATAGCAGCCGTGACATGGTCATGTCATCCACGAGTCTGTAGAATAGAGTTTGAGGGACTTTTTGTTTGTATGGTTTTATTTTGGTTTTTTTAATTTAACATATGACACATGGTGGATTTCAAATATGAGGACACTGCATGCGTGACTGAGACTGTCAGTCACAATTGCCTGTTTTATACTTAATTAATGGAACTATGATATACAAAAGCATCACTGGCTTCACTTTTCACTATAGTGAGGTTCCAAACTGAAAAAGGGAGCTGAGTGTTTTTGGTCTTGCAGTCTTGGCATTTTGATACCAAACTACAAGCCAAGAGTAAATGCATAGACAGTAAAATACCCAGAATGGGTGCAGCAGCCAACGACTGGCCAGAAACACCAGAGGAGCGAAACACCAGCTCTTGGTAGACAGAGCAGTCACCCAAGAGTAAGACCAGACTAACCATTCTGTTTACTGGATTGCCTGGATGACCACAAGAAAGCCTATGACTCAATGCCCCACACATGAATCCTGGAATGCCTAGAACTGTACAAGATCAGCAGGACCCTAGAGCCTTCATTAGGAACTCAATGGGGATGTGGCAAGCAACAGTAGAGGCTAACTCCAATAGCAAAGTCACCATCAAATGCTGGATTCACCAAGGAAATGCTCTTTCTCCATGGAGAATGGAGCAGTGGTCAGTTCCTCTACATGGATGACACCAAGCTGTATGCCAGGTGTGAACTGGCATAGTCCTGCCGAGTCACCTGAATGGTAATAACAAGATCCAGGATATCAACACCTTTGCCTTGCTGGGATAATAAGCAGGCCAAAGGAGGCGATAGAAGCCACCATGCATGGAGGGTTTAAGATAAGATAAGATAAGATAACCTTTATTAGTCCCACACGTGGGAAATTTGTTTTGTCACAGCAGGAAGTGGACAGTGCAAAAGTTATGAGGCAAAAATTAGAATACAATAAGAATAAATACAGTACACAGCTGTACAGAATAGAATAAAATACTATATACAGTAGAATAAAATAGAATAAAAATATACAATAAGATAAAAATAGAATACAAATGCTATATACAACTGAGTAAAAATACAACGATGCCAGAAAAGATTATTGCACTTAGTATTATTGCATATGTATGGATGTGTGTGTTTGTTCAGTTAAAGTCTTTTTTGGAGTCTGACAGCAGTGGGGAGGAAAGACCTGCGAAATCTCTCCGTCCCACACCGTGGGTGCCGCAGTCTCCCACTGAAGGAGCTGCTCAGTGCTGTCACAGTCTGCTGCATGGGGTGGGAGATCGTTGTCCAACAGGGATGACAGCTTAGCCGCCGTTCTCCTGTCACTCACCACCTCCACTGGGTCCAGAGGGCATCCTAGAACAGAGCTGGCCCTTCGGATCACCTGTTCAGTCTCTTCCTGTCCCCAGCAGAGATGCTGCCGCCCCAGCAGACCACACCATAAAGATAGCTAGAGCCACCAACAGAGTCATAGAAGGTCTTCAGGAGTGGGCCCTCCACTCCAAACGACCTGAGTCTCCGCAGCAGGTACAGCCTGCTCTGCCCTTTCCTGTAGAGGGCGTCTGAGTTATGAGTCCAGTCCAGTCTAGTTGTTCAGATGAACACCAAGGTACCTGTAGCTGTCCACAGCCTCAATGTCCATACCCTGGATGTTCAGTGGTTGCAGTGGAGGAATGCTTGTGCCTGCGGAAGTCTACCACCAGCTCCTTGGTTTTACTGGCGTTGATCTGGAGGTAGTTCAGCTGGCACCAGTCCACAAAGTCTTGAGTCAGTCCTCTGTACTCCTTGTCGTCCCCATCAGTGATGAGGCCGACTATTGCAGAGTCATCAGAGAACTTCTGCAGGAAGCACTGGGTGGAATTGTGGGAGAAGTCTGCAGTGTAGATGGTGAAGCGGCTGTACGCTAAACAAAAGGAAGGCGGCCGGTGATTAGTGAGTGTGAGAACCACGCTCCATATGAGACAACAAACATCCACGAGTACATCAGGAAGATAGTCACAACTCACTGCGTGCTTAGCGAATACCTCAGGCAGCAGAAACCCAAGAAAGAAGAGGAGCAAGACAAGGAACCATCATGGAAGGACAGGCCCCTCCCAGAGACCGACGGACAAACCAACCGAACATAGTAGTGGTGGACAAGCAGAGGAAGATGGTTGTAGTGACCGATGTAGCGATATTTTACTGTTGGTAAGATGCTCCTTTTCTCTGAGTTGTTTCAAGTCAAGTCAAGTATTTATTTATTGTCATTGTCAAAGAACAATGAAATTGCGTTTGGGGCTTCCGTACAACCCGTAAAAAAAAAAAAAAAACCCCTTAAAACCCAAGTGTAAATATTTAACCCAGTGTGACTTCAGTGCAATGAGACAATCCTTAGCAACAACATGAGAACAAGACAGGTAATGTTCATAGGACATTCAGACAAAGACCTGAGAAACATGACAAAATGCAACAATGCAACCCGTTCAATATTATTATACTGTGAGATATGATGGTTGTCTATTTAAGAAAGAGGGGGGGCAGGGGGGGAATCACTGCTAATCACTTCATCCCTTGTCTTCTGCAATGTCTCCACAGGTCAGAGTGGCTGCAGACGCTGGGGGGCAACAGAAGCACCAGACCATGTGTGTTCAAGGTGTAGGCAGTCAGCATGTGTTTTCTGGGATTACTGGGTAATAGAAGTGGGACACCCTCAAGTGGTCTGGCAGAGACTACTGTACCAGTAATAGGCCAGGCATTGGCTTTCCACCAGACCCTGGGCCACCAAAACGTGGTTTGACCTGAGGCATTGCTGGAAGCAAAGTGGGTAGAGGTCAGGTATATTTTTTACTTTACTTTTCTTTACTTTTTGAAGTAATGACCCTGACACTGATCACAACAAAGAAGGGAAATACCTTAAACTTCTATTTGTAACGAGGTGTTTTCATGCTGTTTTATTGCTACTTTTGCTAGAAACACTTGTTATTATCAGCTAATAGTAAATATTTAGATAACTATAGACGTTATAATACTTTTGACAGGTTTATAGTCTTCCTGGAGTGCAGGAAGATGCAGGAGGCTGTTGCAGCTCAAAAGGAATATTTGAAGTTGATCCAATGTGTGTTGTTAAACAGCGGAGGAAGTTGTTGTTAAGCAATGCAAAGTAGCAGGCGAAGTGGGGCACTCCTCTCGCTGCCGCTGCTGCTCTTTGGCTGTGCTGTGAAGAGGAGCTGCAGCAGAGCACCAGCACAGATTCTGCGCTCAAGTTGAGAAGTGCTCCGACACAGATGCTGAGGACTTAACTCGAGTTCATGGACCGGCATCGTTTGAAAAAGTCGGTTTTAAAATGACGCATCCCCGCTAAAGGTAAGCACTAAAAATGATTTTATCTTTTTTTTCCTGCACGCACAGCTATTCGTTTAAGGGGGATATCGAAAAATCACTATTTAGCAGGAAGCAGTTTGTAATGATATTTCCTAATATCAATAATCTCCTCTCTCTCTCTCCTTCTCCTCTCTCTCTCTCTCTTCCAATATATATAATAACATATTAATAATATATATATATAAATATATATAATATATATATATATATATATATATATATATATATATATGCTACATGAGCACTTTTGAACCAAATTTTGAACCATATAAGCACAATAAGCTCTTGCTATTTCTTGCGATTTCATGATTTAATAACTGTTGTCTTTCTGGCGATAATATGAGGCTGGCTTCCCCCAAAAGTTAGTTTCATAACTCATTTTTGAGCGGTCCTGCTGTCCCGTCCCTGTACGGTTTGGCCCTGTTTACCGCAAGTTGGCTCTTTGTTAATCTCCCCACTTTTCTGTTCAGTTTACAAGCGCCACGGCTAAACTTCACATCACCTAACAGAAACACAGTCGACTCTTTTACAGGTGGATGTAGTTCACAAATTAAGCAGCTGATTGATCAATTACTAAACCATTGCAGTCAGCTCCTGTTGGTGTTAAAAGGGTGTGACTGTGCACTGAGACGGTCCTCAGCAGTCCGTGTTTCATTAATTGGGATGTTAATTGGGCAACAGAATGATTATTGCTGTTGTTGTACATCCACCGAATCCGCCTGAGGAGTGAAAGCACGCAAAGTTTAACGAGCTTGCAGCGCTAGATGGCGATCTTGAGCAAGACACATAAACCTGGAGGTGTTCCACGAGGCTTTGTGTGCGCGGAGGTTGCGTGTCTTTGAACGTTACATCCACTGGTTGAAAGAAATAGAATATTTGCATTCGGTGACGATGTAAAGTTCAAAGTCAGTAGAGAGAGAGATATATCAATTTAGAGCCTCACAAAGAACATGCAAGTTCTTAAGAGAGACGCTTTTCAATTTCTGTTTTGTGTTCTCCTTTCAAGTTGTTAACATTTATTGCGCAGCTGTAGTGCTATGCAATATGTCACGGTTGGCATTTGTCACAAACATGCCCTTGCAATAATAGTAATGCAGCTTTTGACGACTCCCGGGCTCTTACTTTAATTAAATGAGTTTTACTTTTTAAGATGAGGCTGTGTGGGTGGCATCGACAGTTCAAGACCATAAGTCCTCAGAACCATGTGCAGGTCAGGGCTGCACCACTAGCACTGCTTTGGCAAGATGATAAGGTTGTAAGAAATCCAAAATGCATTTATCTGAGAAAAACAAAGTAAACGAGAGCGATGTCAGGTGGCTGCAGTCTCACTTAGGAATAGACCTCAGTGTCAGGAGCTTGTCAGGCTTGTGAGTTGCATCAGTGTTTGACAGAAAGGAGAGAGCAGTGTGATGTGCAGTCCCAGTTGTCTTCGGGCTAGATAATGTTCTGAAATTTGCGATTTAAGTGATCAATTCACGCAACGCTGAATTTAAAAAGAAATAACAAAAATTTAAGAGAAAAAAAATGAATATAAGAAAAAGTATATGAGCAAAGAGAAAACAGCCTTCTTATTATATCAAACACCTGGAAATCCACATTGCCAAGAGAAAAAGTGCACTTTAAATAAACAATGATAAAAAAAAATCTCATGATTTCTGTTAGATTCAAATAAAACACACAAATGAAAAAAAGCCCCGAGGTCTTGTTTTTCTTTTCATGGAATACATTTTTCCAGTGCAAAGCTTGACAAAATCCATTTATCAAGTTCCCCCTCCCTCAAACAAAAAGAAAATAATTCCTGTTTGTTGCTCATCAAGCAGAAATCTATTCACTTCACTCGAATTCAGTTTCAGTGCCAAATCAACAGCTGCCTGAAGGCGCTTTACATTGTATGATGATATATTTTAACTTGGCAGATGTAACACATTTTTCCACATTAACTAAAACTTGCAGCTATGTAGTAACAGTACATACGGATTTCCTCTGATTTCAGTTTCCAAATTCTGAATATTGACTTGTAAATAATGGAATGTGAAAAAAGGGGGTGGGAATAGAAAAAGTGTAAACTTCATCCCAATCCTCTTCGAGCACGAACCTTGTGTAGATATAGATATTTTCATATTATCTATCTATCTATCTATCTATCTATCTATCTATCTATCTATCTATCTATCTATCTATCTATCTATCTATCTATCTATCTATCTATCTATCTATCGCAGTCATCATATAATATGAACTCTGATGTGCTTTTACAAAACATCTAATTTTTTCTGTTTAGATTAAAGATTGTTCAAAATTTCAAATAATGTGATGCACTTTAGTTTGAAGGCTGTTATTGGTTGATTATTTTATAGCTTTTCTCAAATCATAGCAAAACCATGTTCAACAACTGGATCACTATTCTGCTTTTCTGTCTGAGTATAAATACTTTGAAAGAGATGGTTCAAAGCCAAGCCTGTTTTAAGTAGAGCCAAAGCATTACAGTGGTATTTACTGTACTATGAACAAGTATTTCCCCCTTCCTTATCTCTTTTGGCATTTTTTTTTTATATTTGTCATACCTAAATGTTTCACAACATCAAAGAAATGTCGTTACTAAACAAAGATAACCCAAGTAAAAAATAAAGTGCAGATTCTGAATTGTGTTTTAATGTATTAAGGGGAAAAAAAGCTATCCAAACCTACCTGATCTTATGTGTAAATGTATTGGAAGTAAGTTTTGGAGCTCACTTTCACCAGTAACACCCACACCCGATTATTGCCACACCAGCTGAATCAAGAAATCACTTGAAACCTGTCTGACAAAGTGAAGTCGGCTAAAAGGTTGCTAAAAGCATCTCGTGCTACAATCTGAAGAATCGACTAAGAAAGAAAGTCACTGACTATGATGAGAGCCATCATCCAGAAATGTAGAAATCTTGGAGCAGTGGGAACCTTGCCAGGAGTTGCTGGTCTACCATGACTACTCTGTGATAGACAACTCATCCAGGAGATTACAAAAAAACACAACAACAGAAAGATGACTGCTTCGGCTGTATTAATAGGAGTCACTGATTGAGAATCTGTTCTTCAGCTCATACCAAACAACACTTTGACTACTCCACAGGCCGCATCTTAATAGTCCCTCAGCACTGCTGCACTTGTGATTTAGTCCATAAATGGTCAACATAATTCCAGTGTTTAAAGAATAACAGGCTGTTGAGGGTACCGAAGTGTGTCGCCAGTAGAAAATAGTTCCTGTAGGCCAGATACCCTCCCATGCATACAAACCAAATAGTCCGCTGTGCCTTGCAATCACAATCACAGCCATTAAATACCTGAGTTGGTACAGAGTATACAGCAGGAAAATCAGAGGAAGCAGAGTGCTGTTCCTCTGGACAAGTGGAAGATTTTTTTTTCTTGTCCCTAAAATTCAATGATGTGTGTGCATCGTGTTGAAAGTACTGTTTGTCAGTCTACTAGCACATTAAACCAGACTTTCCATTTCCATTCCTATTTTGGCACAAAATGCTTTTTATATTCATGCTCATTTTGAGAAAGGGAGAAAATACATTTACATCATCTAGCACGTCAAGCAATGTTTGAAAAAGATAAACGGTTTGGGCAGGAAGAAAGTTCAAGTTTATGCACAAATGTCAAATTCAAAAGCTAGGCAGTGTTGTCCGTTTCTTTCATGCCAGCAGAAAGCCAGTTTCCTGTTACTTTATTTTGTATACTAACATTATTAGTATGACCAGATAAATCAGCGAGATTATTGGTGGGATGCTGCCATGTCCCTGAATTACTGTTGTGTATTTACTAGGTAATAAATTTGGCAGCAGGAGGCTGTTAAATGCTGACTTTCACCTAAGAGCTGCTGGTGGTTGGCATCTGATGTGATCTCTCCATCTTACTGTGGACAGACCATGATACTGTGCTGCAGCAGCTGATTTTCCAGTTTGCTGACCCCTTTCTCTAGGGAATCCTACATATTCTGTCAGATCAATACATGCAATCAGTGCTGATAAATGGGAGAACGCTAGCTGTTGTTCCTCAAGGACATGTCATATTGGACTTCCAGCTCTTGTGGCCTGAGCTTCTTATGCTGGTTATTAGAAAAAAGATGCAGGAAAATGTAATAGCAAGTAGTGTTATATATGGTATTAGAATAACTGGTTGATTGCTAAAAGGTTTGTGTGTGGGTGTAGGGGGACGCTATGAATTATGGAGAGAATTTGTCTAAGAGTTTGAGCTCTGTTCTCTCAGGATGAGGCAACGGCAAAACATCAGCCATGCAATTCAAATAGCTCATAAGGTGGAGGTAAAAAGGAGAGACCATTAAGGCCAGCAGCCCATCGGCTCTCAGCGTCCTATTCATCGTGCAACAAAGGCCGAGCAAGCAGGAAGAAAAGCAACATGAAACATTTTTAAGTGGTTCTGCCTAGTGGGCACTTTAGAGTGGACAGGAGGGAGGGCGATGAGGCTGGCCATTACAAAGCATCATGAATTCTGTCCTTAGGGCAAATGCACGAGTAACACATTATAGACAAAACAGATGGAGGGCTCCCACGTGAAGGGAGAGAAAGAGAGCAGCGTCGTACGAGTGCAGGACAGGATAGGTCGCTAAGGTTTCAGGGGTTGCTGTGACCTGGCAAATTGACACATGCTTTGAAAAATGGAACCAGTGTGTAGTTTGTGTTAGCTGAGGGCATGCAAAGGCTTTCTTGGAGAGGAGGCTCTTTTCACCAGCTTGTGATGGAAGCCACAATAGATACGGCGCATCCCAAAAGTTTCCACAGTGCTTCACTTGTTCCAAATTTTAGTCGTGTTGCAGCCTCATTTCAAAATGGATTCAATTAATTTTTTTACCTCAAAATTCTACCGTGCAATGACAACGTGAGAAAGGTTTGCTTGAAATTTGTTCTAAAAAATAAAAATAATAGAAACATGTGCAGCCTCTGTCACGACACTCAGGTGCATCCTGTTTCTGCTGATCTTTTGTGAGAGGTTTTTACAACTTGATTGCACACATGCTACTGCTGAAAATCGTCTCCATAGTGTGACACTTCAATGCGCCACTGACAGGTTTGCGTGTCACATAATGCTCAAGCCTTTTAATTCATCTGCAATTGTTTTAATTTTCCAATTATTTCTAATAAAGGTCTTTAAACCAAGTTTGAAGGCAGCTGTTGTCCTCACAGGTCAACCAGCACAAACATGATGTTACAGAGTAGGAATAAGATCGCTGTGAATATGAAGAATATAAATGAACTCAGTTTATCCCATGCAGCAGTTATACTGGTCCACACAACACTGATGGGGAACATTTCTTTCTACAGAACAATTTCCATTTGGTTCATTTATGTTCAGTTTGGTAATAAGTGACGTGTTAGACATATTACAGGATTATCTAAGCTTAGACGCAGCGCAGAAAGGTTTTTACAATCAAAGGCTTTAAAACTGATGTGCATGTGTCCTATTCTAGGAGCTATAAGTCTCTATTTTATCCAAAAGGCAGAAATTCAACCCCACGCCACTCTTGAAATAACAGATTGATCATTTGCATAGAGAGGCAGAAAGAATTGTATAGAGAAACAATTTTTAAAAAAGTTCAGGAAGTAAATGATGGAAAAATAAAATAATAAAATAAAAATAGTTCAGGAAGTAATTGGAAAAGTAATTAACTAATTTAAAAAGAAAATGCTTGGAGAAAATGTAATTACAAATATCATTTTCTGTCACATTTTTCCCTGAGATGGACTAGTGCCGTGTCCTGTCCTGCCAGTTTGCAGAGCTATCAGCTCCAGTGGAAAGTGGTTAAGCAAGTGGGTGAATTTCTGTCACATTTATTTTTGACATTTTAGATTTGGTACATGGATTTGTTTTTTTAGGTCTTTCCAGACTGTATACTAGGGGACATGAAAATGAGGAAAAGACCAAAGAAAAAATGTAAACTGAACAAAATAAAGAAATGTGACCATTCAAGAAAAACGTTCATTAATATTTTGTTATGGTAAACGGACTGATTCTTATATAGCTCTTCTACTCTCCCGGAGTGCTCAAAGTGCTCAACATGCCACATTCACAGTCTTCTGTGCTTTTAAGTACTTGCTAACTACCATTCACACACCGACGGATGCATCGGAGAGCAACTTGGGGTAACTAGCTTGCCCAAGGATATTTGGCATGCGGACCAGGGGGAGCTAAGACAGGGATCGAACCACCAACCTTCTGATCAGTAGATGACCTGCCCCGCCTCCTGAGCTACAGTTACAAGCTACATGTATAGATAAAAAAACACACACACAGCAAACACAAGACATCACCAAATTTAGTTTCACTTGTTTGTTTTTCCTTTTGCAGTTGTTGTTCTCAGTAGTTCTGCTGGCATGACATGGATTGTAAGCAGGCTTTGGATGGGCATTAACATGTAGCAATTACAAATATACTTTCTACTTTCAGTCTAAAATAATATGGTAGTTTGCTGATGGTTAGTCTCCATTTAGTCTCTATTTCAGGCAGTAGGATTTGGGGGGAATTTTTTGTTTTTTTTATAAAACCCTGGAGACAAACAATTAGAACAACTATGTTGCTGGTAATGAATATTGACCTTGTCTGGTCTGTGAGACAAGTAAGAGCAGAGTTCATGCTGTGACCCACTGCTACGCAGGGACTGAGGGGAGAAAGGGTTTTAATTCTGCTGTTGCATAATATACTATTTTGACTGTACATGTGGAGAGTACTGCTCAGTCACATTAGAGAGGCCCTTAATTATCCTCTGCATCTTAGTGTGCAGTTACTTTTTCTGTGGATTTAGCATTCATAAGAAGTTGTCGACTTCAAGCTAAACAGCTTTGCCAGTTTCCGTCATCACAGACACTGGGTGCTGGAAGCATTATAGTGGATTATACTAAGTCACAGCAAGACTTGCTGAATGTAAAGCAATCCTCTTCATTTTCTGACAGTCAACAGTCTCCGTGGGGGTTAGTTACTGGCCAATTTAATCAACAGCTAGGTCCATAAATATTTGGACAGACAACAATTTTTTGTCATTTTGGTTCTGTACGTTACCACAATGAATTTTAAGTGAAACAACTCACATGCAGTTGAAGTGCAGGCTTTCAGCTTTATTCAGTGGGTTGAACAAAAAGATTGCATACAAATGTGAGTAACTAAAGTATTTTCATAAACACAGCCCCTTCATTTCAGGGGCTCAAAAGTAAGAGGACAAATTAACTAACTGAAAACAAAAGCTTCATTTCTAATAGTTGTTTGAAAAACCCCTTTGGTGGCAATGACAGCCTGAAGTCTTGAACTCATGAATGAACACAGATGCTGGGTTCCTCCTTTTTAATGCTCTCACAGGCCTTTGCTGCAGCAGCATTCAGTTGCTGGTTGTTTGTGGGTCTTTCTGTGCAAAGTTTAATCTTCAGCAAGTGAAATGCAGCTCAGTTGGGTTAAGATCAGGTTGTTTGCATCAATAAACTCCTGGGTTGCTTTGGCCGTATGTTGTGGCTTATTGTCCATCTGTATTATGAAACACTGCCTAATCAATCTGACTGCATTTAGCTGGATTTGAGCAGACAGTCTCTGAACACCTCAGAGTTCATGAGCTGTTCCACACCTTCTTCATACTTTTCTCTTGCCATCTTTCTCGCAGAGGTTGATCTTGTCCTTGAGGCTGATGAGTGGCTTGCACCTTGCAGTGAACCCTCTATATTTACTTTCATGCAGTCTTCTCTTTATGGTAGACTTGGATATCTATATGTCTACCTCCTGGAGAGAGCTGCTCACTTGGTTGGAAATGATTCTGCGATCAGCCACCACTGTTGTCTTCTGTGGACAATAAAATCTTCAAAACGCAAGCACCACACCTCAAATCAACTCCAGGGTTTTTCTCTGCTTAATTGATAATGACATAACAAAAGAGTAGCCCACACCTGCCTACGAAATAGCATGCAAGCACCACACAGAAAAGACCTGGCTAGGTGGTTGAATCAAACCCAGGACCTTCTTGCTGTGAGGCAACAATGCTAATCACCGCACCACTGTGCTGCTCAATATTGATCGTTATTGATAATTTTAAAAAAAGTAATCTGAAAGTAACTAATTATCCTAGTTTCTTTGTTTAAAAAGAAAAAAGTAAACAGCCATAGCTTAGTTCATTCAGTACCCCCAATGTTGATATGCACACCTTTTCATAATGAAAGCCACTTTTGAACGTGTTGCTCCTCCTTTGGCCTGGATGATTTTGATCAGCCGTCTAACCGAGCCATGAAAGTGTGCTGGAAGAAAAAATCATCTGAACAAAAAAATATTTTAAAATACATTTACTGGTTACAAAGAAATTCATTTAAAAATGGTAAATGGCCTGTAATTGTAAAGCACTTTACTTGGTCCTAAGGACCCCAAAGCACTTTACACATCCAGTCATCCACCCAGTCACACACTGGTGATGGCAGCTACATCGTAGCCACAGCCACCCTGGGGCGCACTGACAGAGGCGAGGCTGCCGGACACTGGCGCCACCGGGCCCTCTGACCACCACCAGTAGGCAACGGGTGAAGTGTCTTGCCCAAGGACACAACGACCGAGACTGTCCAAGCCGGGGCTCGAACCGGCAACCTTCCGATTACAAGGCGAACTCCCAACTCTTGAGCCACGATCAGTAAATACTGACCAATCATTCACAAAAATTAAAAAACATTGACATTTAACTTCAATCTGCATTACTACCTCTTCCTGTTGGAACAGTGCAGACCACCTTGAAATCCTCTATGCCAGGTTCTTCATTCACCGCCTCCTGACGCCTGTAGGCAAATGTACGAGCCATTTTTGTCTCCAGTGTCATTGTTTCTCCTTTTGATTGCTGTCAGCAGTTCAAGTCTCCTTTTCCATTCCTTCTTGTGTTTCTCCCAAAGGAAAGGATGGATAAAAGTTTGCTTCAGCTCTTCTTGGTTTCTTTATTTTTGCTGCAGGAAAAACAGAAGCTCTAGCTTTGGATTTAACTGAGTTCACAGACTCTGGACATCCCTGTGATTTCAGCAGTCCTGTAGTTTCCCATTTTGTACTTCAGCCTCTGTTTCCACGCAGTCTAATTGTTTTTTTTTTTTTTTACTAATCCCAGACTTAAATGCATTACAAGTGTCAGAATTTTTTCTGTATTTATCACTTTTGAAGTTTTCATAAATATTTGTTTTATAAGCACAGTCCTTGAATACACATGTGACAGTTTCCTTATTCTTCAGATGTTGAAATATATGTTGAAAGAAATTCTCTGTCATTGGAAAGTTGATTATAATCACAAAGGGAGCATGTGACTCTGGTTAGGCCTTTGGTAACGGGTTGTTGGATTGGATGATTTCTTGATAAATGGCTCAGTAAGACATTCCAGGTCTTGAATCAAGATGCACAACTTAAATAAGTGCATGGATACAAATGGCCCCGTCCATTATGTCTGTGATTTAGTTTGTTCTGCTCGAGCAATTCAGATCTCCCGGAAAACCTCTTGCAGTCAGTGTATCTCCACATGAAGTGCAACACTAGGAGGATAGGAGAGGGACTTTGTTACCTGTATGTTGATGAATTTGAACGCATCCTGGGAAAAATACAATCATGAAACAAATACAGAGAATACTGTGACAACCCTAGAACCATGAAACATTTAAGATGTGTGTCTTCAGGCTTGGTTATATATATAGCTTCAGAATGCATTTTTACCACAACTATTTCATTATTTAATACCCTAGTCAAACGTTTTATGTTCAGTAATTTTAAAAAACTATCAGAATGACTAATTTTAAATCAATGTCTTATATTATTCCTATTGCAGGTGATTGTTTTACATATGTGCACTCATTTGATGGTCAGAAAGGACCATAAAATGAGATTTAGGAGGTAAAACAAACACTCATTGGACATTAATCCATTCTCCACCACATAATCTGAGGTTGGGTTGCGAGGACAGCAGGCTAAGCAGGAGGCCTGTACTTCCCTCTTGCCAGCCACCTCCCTACCTGGAGGAATCCTGAAGAGTTCCCAGGCGTGGCCTCACTTTGCATTTTAAAAATTTCCTTCTAAATTATTGGTAGATAAGCCTCACAATGTTACGCTATTCCTTTATAAAGCAAACATGGCTCACCTTAGATTGTTTGATGAAGAGAAGGGAAGAGAGAGGGAGGGTACATATCCATATTTTTATATCTATGTATCAAAACAAAGCTGACACTTGTGAGACTTCGTCAGAGGCAAGGCAAGTTTATTTGTATAGCACAATTCAACAACAAGGTGATTCAAAGTGCAGAGGTGTGAGCATCACAGCAGATGCTGTTTTGCTAAAGTAACTGAGGATGAAACAGAGAAAAACATGAAGGAGATTTTCCTGGCCTGGCTTTTTATAGTAGATGATCCATGAATCAACACATGAACATTACCTGATGCTGCCGAAGCGAAGCAGAGCAAAATTACAGAGGTTTTGGACGATCTGCGCTGTGTTTACGTCTTTGTGTGGAAGCCACTTACCCGCTCTCATTTGCTGTTTTAGCTGTTGGGCGGTTGTTGAAATAGTTTTGTGAGCTTTAACCTGAGATTCTGTTGTTTCTGGCAAAATACCTTTATATTTAAAGATCAATCCGGGATTTAATGAATCAATATCGTATTATTCAAACTACAATTGATTAGAATTGGGAAATCCAGTCTTTTTTTAAACCCACCCCTACTGAGCTACTAGTTGTCAGCTTAGATGCTGGGTATCGAAGTTTCCAGAGTTCCCACATCCGATGTGACTCCCTCCGCTGGGTTACTTCCAACAGCACCCGGTTCTTATCTCGTGTCCACTTATGTCTTCTTGTTCCAGTAGCCCACTCCTCATCAGAGTGTCCTGGTTCCTCAACACCTGACGCGGACCTTGTTAATCTGGATGTTAAGATCATGACAATAGTAGCTCTGAAAGCAGGAGTAACTTTAAAAATCGAACCATTTCTAAATTGTGTTTCAGCTCATTTCACTAAATATATTTGTTAGTAAATACGTTGTTGCATAGTTGTTGTGTTTGAGGTGTCTGGAGCTTAATGGCTGGATCATGAACCATAATGATCTCAGTTCAGATCTGCCATTATAGCCTGTTTTGTGGCTTTTCTTTATCTCTGCCCCCTAATGTCTTTTTAAAAAAAATTGTAATTATCCAGTGAAAGCATCATGCGTTCTGCTTTATGTAGATGATAGTTGATCATTAGCCGGGGTCACTTTGGACAGCACTCTAAAAAGAGCATCTCCTTAATTTACATTTAAATCATGTAATGCAGTTTTCATGAAGAATTTCTCAACATAGTAGTTGCCATTAATGAATAAAGGAACGTACCGATTACTATGTGCTGTGGTGCTTTGAAAGCACCTTGATATTATTTATAAAGTGAATATCTGACAGAACTTTGTTGATATATTTGCTTTCTTTTACTTTAATGTTAGCAGCAGGGCTGCCAAAACATACTAATTATGACTGACTATCTTCAGAGGTTTAAAATGCTTGTGGGTCTGCAAACATAGATGTGCAATCATTTAATAAGGATGGTGATAACGTCCTGGCAGCATTAAAGGGTTTGCTCAGATTAAGTTACAGATTAATGGTTTTCTTTGAACGTAAGATCTAATTTGTGCAATTAGCTTGTTGTACTTTTGAAAAGAAGATTGTAATACTACGAAACCATAAACATTTTATATTATAAATATATTATATAACATATAAACTTGCTTTTATTAAAACCTGAAAATAGTAGTCATGTGTCTGTTAGGTCATCAGGAATCGACAGGATTTACAGTTCCTGTCACCAAAGCAGAGCCTCCTCCATTCCCCATAGAGGACAATGTTAAAACAGCTCCCAAATTTCAGCTGAAAACCAAAGTGGCAGGCTGTCATTACACTGTCACCACGTCCATATAATAAACTCTGTTAACATGAAAGTTGAGTATTTTGGGGACTGGAAGTTGCCGTCGTTCACGGTGAAAGATTTTTTTCGATATGACTTATGGATTCACATTGAGCTTCTTTCAGGTCTTTTTCTCTCGTACTGCATTTATCTGAGCACTTTTTTTCCCCCGGTTCCGGGTCGCTAACTTTAGTCTTTAATTCTAACTTTAATGCTCTTTTCGTTGTTGCATTTCGCCGTCTACTCGGTATATTTGTATTCTTTTCTTTTTCCTCATTTTTGTGACTTTTCGGACTTGTTTTCAACACTCGACATGACCCCAAGGCTCACCTACACCAGGGACTCCCTCATCCAGCTGCGGCCACAGCTGCAGCCCGGCCTCCGGCTTTTCCGCTCCGACACGGAAATCAAAAAACTCACAATAACAAGGTAACCAGGAGGGGATTAAAGAAGAGTGGGGTGAGAGCCAGAGTAAAGAGGGAGACACACAAACAACGAGCGCTCCCATCCATTTTCCTCGCTAATGTGCGGTCTCTCCGCTCCAAGCTGGACGAGCTGCAAGCCAGCGTCAATCACCTGCATGAGTACAGAACTGCCGCCGTTCTGGCATTCACGGAATCGTGGTTAAACAACAGCGATGACGACAGCGCGCTGCACACTGATGGCTTTTCACCACCTCTTCGTCTGGACAGAGACTGCGAACGCACCGGGAAGCAACATGGCGGCGGCGTGTGTCTGTATGTAAACAACAGCTGGTGCTCTACAGTCACTGTGAGGCTGTGCACGACAGACATCGAGTTCCTGGCTGTTTCCCTGCGCCCCTACTACCTCCTCAGAGATTTCCCACAGCTTTTCATCATCTTGGTTTACATCCGTTCAAAGCCACTGACTGGGACAGCCTTCTGTCTCCTTCTGATGACATTGACGAACAAGTCAACACGGTGACATCATACATCTCCTTCTGTGTTGTCAACATTATCCCCTCAAAAGCAGTCTCCATCTACCCCAACATCAAACCCTGCATCACCAAGGAACTCAAGGAAATCCTTAATAAAAAAAAGAGGATTTTCTTCACCGGCTCTGCTCTGGACAAAAAGGAGGTCAACAGGGAGGTGAAGAGGGCCATAAAAACTGCTAAACTGGAGTATACCACAGGGGACCTCCACTCAGCCTGGCAGGGCCTCAAAACCATGGCCTCTGTGAATACTGCGGTCACCACCCCCAGAACCATCCAGGTGGAGGGCAGCAACCCCTCCTCCCTCCCTGGACGACCTCAACGCGTTTTACACCAGGTTTGAGACGGACAACATGGCCCAGCTTGAGGAGTCCAGATCCTCACTGAAACCTGGCAGCTCTGCACTCACCTTCAGGACGGAGGACGTGCTGAGAGCCCTCAGGAGGACCAGGGAGAGGAGCTCACCCGGCCCTGACAACATCAGCAGTCGAGTTCTGAGGCCCTGTGCAGGGCAACTAGGAAGTGCGTTCCGACTCTATTTCAACACTCAATCGACAGTCACACCGTCCCCCAGCTGTGGAAACACTCCACAGTCATCCCCATCCCCAAAAGAAACAACCCAAAGTCTCTGAATGATCTTCGTCCTGTGGCCCTCACCTCCCTGGTGATGAAGGCCATGGAGAAGATCATAAAACAGCACATCGTAAGAGCAACTGACCCCCTGATGGACCCACTCCAGTGTGCTTACCGTGCACGCAGACGTGTCGATGATGCAAAAATCTTCATCTTGGACTCCATCCACAAACATCTGGAGCTCCCTGACTGCTCCACCAGACTTCTGGTTGCTGATTTCTCACCAGCGTTCACCACTCTGCAGCCTCATATCCCGGCCTCTAAACTTTCCACCCGATTTCACCTGATGATCAGCCTGTGGATATTGGACTTTTTGGCCAACGGGATTCAGAAAGTTTGGGTCAACAACTCTCTCTCCGGTCTCTGTTCCACCTCCACTGCATCCCCCCAGGGCTGTGTGCTCTCCCCCCTGCTCTTCATCCTCTACACCAATGACTGCAGATCCACACAGCCCAACTGTCACCTGGTGAAATATGCTGACGACACAGTTCTCCTGTCACTGCTGTCAGGCCCCTCACAACATCACGGGCCCACTCTGCAGGAGTTTGTAGAGTGGTGACAGCTCCAAACTTGAACTGAACGTGAGCAAAACCAAAGAGATGGTGGTGACCTTCTCCAGTAGGCAGAGAGATCTGGCTGCTTCAGTCACCACCACCATCCATGGGAAGCCAGTGGAGGTAGTTGAGGAGTACAAATACCTGGGAACCATCTTTGACAACCTCCTGCAATTCTCTGCCAACACTGAGGAGGTTCTCAGGAGGTGCCACCAACGGCTATACCTCCTTAGGAAACTCAACTCCTTTGGAGTCAGCACAGCCATCATGATGACTTTTTACTACGCCTTCCTGGAAAGCATCATGACCTTCTCCATCACCTGCACACTGCATCAGTGTGCTCTAAAATCATCGGCCTGCCTGTCAGAACTCTGGCACAGGTTTTCAGCCAACAGGCCCTCAGACAGGCAGCCGAAATCATCAACGACCCCTCTCACATTCTTCACTGCTGCATTTCCTGCAGGACTGACAGAAGGAGCGCCACCTTTGTCCCCAAAACCACTCTGCTTTTTAACTCCAGCCGATAAGAACATTTCCCACACCAGAATCACTCTTCTCTTCTTATACCACCGACACTTTATTCACCTTTCAGTCACTTTAATTTTAAAACTGTGTAATTTTAAAACTGTATATTCTGTGTATTTATTATCCCACTCTTATTGCCTGTTCTTACTGTCCTTATCTTCAACGTTATGCTGCTCTGTTGTTTGTTAATTGCCCTTTGGGGATAAATAAAGTCTTCTGATTCATTTTGATGAGCTTCAGCTCCAAGTTTTGCTTTTTTTTTTTGTCTAGAAGGAATTTCAGCAAATTAAGTTTAGATACTTATTTTAGGTACTTGGGCTTTATTGAGCACATTTTTAGTTTTTGGTATTCTTGCTTTTTTACATGTAAGCTGGCTGATATTTACGCATATTCAACAAGTTCACTTTTGAATATTTCACATATTTTTAAGCATTTCAGGCAAAATCTTCAAATTTTCACCTTCACATTCACGTTGCATTTTCACTAGGAAATGCTTACTCTAGTTCTTCTTATAATTTAATTTTGTCATGGTTAATGTTATCATTCTCATTCAGTTTTATCACTTTGGGTTTTTCTGTTCCTCTTGCATTTCCTCATATTTAGTCTCTAGTTCCTGTTTTATTTTGATAGTGTTTTACCTCTACTGTTTAGCTTTACTTCCTCCCTTGCCTCATTGTGTCGGTCATCAACGTCTGTATTAGTTTGCCCGCAGCAGTCTGCACTTCCCTCCTTAACTTGTGTGTTTAAGTAGCCTCAGGTTATCAGCGTTCTGTTGATGTGATGTCTGTTGTTTGTTGCTGGTACTTTAATTGTGTGTTTGGTTTTCTTTGGATTTGTTTTACCACCATTGAAGGTGAGCTCTTTGTTTATTCAGTCTGTCTTTAGAGTCTGCATTTGGGTCTTTATCCACCCGCACATAATGATAAAAGCTTCTTGAGGGAACTGTTGTTGTGATTTGGCTCTATATGAATAACATTGAATTGAATAATAGAAATGCACAAATCTGAACATGTCTAAAGACTTAGGTGTTCAGAAATCCACTCCAAAGTAGCTGATGTGCTGGAAACATCACAGCAAAGGCACAAGATGTATTTTAGCAACAGCAACACACCTGGAGAAATGTCTACAGATTTCTGTATCCGTATTTCTTGACCAAAACAAATAACAGTGATGTTGAAAGCAGCATTGTGTAATGTCTTAGTTTCCTACAGTTTTAATATATTTTTAATTGATTGTTGAAAACAACTGTCTTTAATTTATTAGACAGCAATTGCTTGAAAGAATTATCAGCGCTGCTTACTTTCCATCGCATTGCTGTCCTTTGAAACCTCAGCTGCATTTTCTATTCTATTCATTAGGTAGGAAATTAAATTGACCATAACCTTAGCTTAGGAAGGCCTTGTCAAGCTCCGCCACAATCCTGTCAGATGGCTCAGTTTATTCGTCTACATCCAATTACCAAATCTCATACAGAGTGAACTGGTTGATGTGGAAAAAAGAATGCTATCAATATTTTTAAGCCCAAAGACCATATCATCTCTGTTTTCTATGATGCATAATACAAAAATGTAGTTGCTTAGATCATTCTTTATAAGCAGCTTGTTTCAGGAGAATTTAGTGAAACCATTGTATATGTTTCTTTTGGATGTTTAAAATAAGAATTTCCCTGGGTAACCTTGTCACTGAAGTTTTTATATTTCTTTGAAGTGGGTTATAAGAGTTTATGATCCACAGTTGATGTGTTACCTGCAGTAGATGACTGCAGGCCACACCCCAGATGATTATTAGCACCTACAGTACAATGCACTCAGAACATGTTGACCATAGGGCTTTGGAGCGTGATGTCACGGGGGTGGG
>NW_024583107.1:125418-126483 GCF_018398535.1 Haplochromis burtoni | reverse complement strand
GTGTTTGAGAATTATACCAGGGAGTCAGGTACTTCTGAATTGAGGCTCTCTTTTTAACAGGAGCTACAGTATCCAGAGTCATATGTAGTGAAGAGGTAAAATTATTAACAAGATAATCGACCTACTGTTATGAAATCTATTTCTACTGCTGTGTAATCCATTATTGTAAATTTTAATGTTATTGGGAAATGATTAGACAAGAGAAGACTTTCAAGTAACACTGTTAAATGTTCAGTTTCTACGCCATATGTTAAAAGATGATAATATCAATAATAATAATAATAATAATAATTTTGGTGTTTTATTAGTTTAAAGCATTAAACAACCAATCCTTGTCCACCGTCAAACAAAACTCTTTGCCAAAGTCAAAAGCATTTGTTGCCGTGTGCAATTCTAACATTAACACAGACTTCAAGTTATTATTCTTGTCCAACTAGCACCCTGTCACTTGCATGAACACTATTGATTTATTTTACAGTTCAGGAATTAAAATATCAAAATAGAGAGTAAAAATGCCAACACGTTATCACTAATCAACAATAAACAAAATGTCCATGTTTTTGAAAATTTTATACAAAGAGGTTTTCCTGTTTGGCTTCTAATTTAATTACTTCATCATTTCTGTTCCCCTTTTTCTTGTTCTTGTTCTGTTTGTTCTGTTTTAGGCTTGAACAAGTGTATAAAAGTCAGGTACAATGTCTACTGGACAGGTGATTGTCACCGAGTCACTGAATCCAATGCAGTTGCTGAACTGATCATCAGTGTGTCCACCTCTATAATAGCAGAGGTTTTGTCAGCTTGCTGATCTTAAGCATGCAAATGTTTAATGCAAAAATCTTCCCGAGAGTGGATGTCAGAGCAAATTCTCTCCAAGGTCAGACTGTCCAATGCTCAGACAAATTGCAAAAATCCCAAGAGCTACCTCTCAGAATCTACAGGCCTCAGTTGGCAAGTTAAATATGTCATGACCCTCCCACTCAAGAGAGCCATGGCCTGCTATTATTGACTGGCTGGTGTTTGATTTCAGCCAGGCACCCCTAATACTGCAAGGTCTGGAGCTGTCTC